>NC_029776.3:8208200-8223174 GCF_000817695.3 Arachis duranensis
AAGCTCAGTGAATATTATGAAGCATCATAATGACAAGTGGAAGTATAGTGGAAAACATACCAAACACAAATTGTAGAAGTTTTTATTTCTTCAAAATTCAAATAGCAAACATTCTGAAATACTAAGGACATTAACTGTGCTTCCAGCTAAATAAAAGCAATTACCTGACGATCCCCGTGCACTTTGCAAAACTGCAAAAAGTTGCTTTCTCCCTTCTCTACTGGATGTGGCCTTACTTTTAGAAGGATCTCCACTTGGTACGTTCTGATAAAATGAACACCAAATTTATATTTACTATATTTACTTGCAAGCAAAAGATAAAAAGTGTAAGGTCACACGTAACTGCAAACACTAGTGCTGCTAAATTAGATTTTGGATGAAATTCTAAAGTTTTAATCCGTGGTAAGGGATACACTGCTTCTCCACCCTGTTGTGAAAGAATGCGAGGAATATCCAGTGATTCAATTGCTGCATCAGAAAGTAGTATCTGTTAGAAACCAAATTTACTGAAATGAAAAACAGAATAGTGAAGCAACAGAAAACTTCGAATACAATTAATATAGGCAACACAAGCTTTCAAAAACAGAGGAAATACAGAGTACAGTCAGTAAGAGTTAAGATAGCTACCGGCAGTCTCAAAAAAATTTGCCTGCACAGGAGGTCTGTTAGGATTAACTATAACCCGTGTTTTCCAAACTTGCAAATTCCCATCCCTCGTTACTGTTACAAGTAAACGCAACAAGGCTAGCCAAGCAACTGATGTTATCGGCTGTGAGCTAACTTGTGTTCTGAAATAGCAATAATAAAATGCACAGATCCAAAGTCAAGAACAAGAGCAACAGAAACTACAAGCCTCATGTTAAACATTGCCAACAACTGGCTGGAAAAAAAAAATGAAAAACAAATGCAAAAGAGAGCATAACTATTACCCTAGGTTGCTCAATTACAGAATGAGAAAACATCAATCATAGGTAAAGCATGGTAAATTATCTCACGTTGTAGAGTGTAATGAACGGCATAGGTGTGAATATTATATGCTCGAATCAGACCTTCTGCATAAGCAACATACTAAAACAAAAAAAGCAATTAAGTCAAGAAGGAAATGTTTGAAGTAGCACTAGAAGAAAGACCCATAACTATATCTTTCTTGCAGCAGAAATATAAATAAGATGAACCTCCAGAAAAATAGAACTATATATAATTAAACATATTACCAGAACAGGGAGGCGAGGATGACAGGCAATATTCACAATAGGCTTCTTCAAATCTGTCTTTATTTTTGTGGGTGCTTTGCCACCTTCAACAGTTCCAACAACTTCATTTATGCAAAAACAGACAAAGCAACAAAATTGTTACATAAGTATCAAATTATTGACAACAACATATCTATCTCCAGAGATAGAAACCAGACATCTAACCTGTCACACTCATTCGTTTATGAAAGCCAAAAAACACAACAGGTTGTAGTGGGGTTAAAGCCATATGGACTTCTGTATCAGAAGAAATTTGGTCTGTCTTTTTCTCTGGTGAATGCAATACAAATGTTTGCTCTAGGTCAAAATCACAAGTTCGTAGTGTACAATCCTACAGATAAAAATCCAACAGTTGTAAGTATAAGAAACTTCACAGTCACAACATACAAAAGAGTACAGAACAGGATTCAGAGACACTATATTCAGAAAGAATTGCTCTCAAACATATAAAAGAGTACGACACTGTGAACCATATAGCTTTCCCGTTTTTCTCGGTCTTGTTCTACCTTTTAGCTATTGAACCACCCTGTGCATAATCTGTTTTAATAGGACATGTACAAGCCTTTTCCATATAACCTAAGATGAGACAACCATTTTTACACAAAAAGCAGTATCCAAACTCTGTTTAATGCATGTATTCTTAATCCTAACTTGTTTAGTATATTCACTAGTCCAATACAATATCCTGATATCTGCAAGATTAAAATTTATTTTGTAGTCTTTATATCATCCAACACTTCGTCCCACATGGTCGCTGCCACAAAATTGTGTGGTAAATTTTTTCCTGAAGCTTGGGAGGTGCTTTTTATCTTTTATCACAAATAACGGTTGAAGCACTCCTCCATTCATCCACCTAGTTTGAAACCTACAGTTTACACCTATCTTTATCCACATAAGCAACCAAGCAAAGTTTACTAGGCTCAACCTGGAGGATTGCAATCACAGTGTGCCCACTTGTAGGACTATAAGACATACGGACAACAGGTGCGCCAATGTCAAGAGCAGAAATCTTGCTTCCTGTTAATGCATCAAATTCTGCATATATGGAAAGCATACAAATAAGTAAGGGAAAAATCGCCAAAAGAATGTAAAATAGCAGGGGAAGGAAACAGCACACAAGAAAGGTAAGACTACTCCACACAATCAACTCACAAGAATTAACTTGGGAAAAATCGATGGCTCATATGCCATGCAATAATAAAAGATTGTTTTTATTGGTACACACCTTCAAACACAAAAGCTTTATGAATAAATCTAGCAATATAAATCTAGCACTTCTGTCATAGTAGTTACGAATTACTGGCACATCCGCCTAATTCTGGATAGGTTTTTTAATTCAACACTGAACAATGACTTTAAAGGCTAGCTTGAGAAGTCAAATTGGACACAGCTTATTCATAACTGAAGCACTAAATCTAAAACAGCAAACGTAATCTTAAACTTGTGCATATGTTGCATTGCTTCATATGTATTTGTTTCTTTATTCTTGGGGAGAGATTAATGTAATGGAAGGATTAAATGCTCCAAAACAGCATGAAATAAAAAAAAAAAAAAAAAAACAACAAAACCTTTTCCACTAAGTAGGATCATACATGGATCAAATGATGCTGCTATCTCATATCATACAAGAAAATACTCCTAACAGAATGAAAAACAACATCTGAAATAGGACTGGGAAAAAAGAGAGAGGTTATATTAAAACATTAAACCATGAAAAAAATCACGAGAATAAAAATCCATGTTAAGTCTTAGATTTCAGAAGTAAGATTGATAGTTGACTCCAAATTGACAAGTTGGAGACATGCAGGCTTGAATCATGCTTTTGGGGGAACTGAGTCAAGGGATATAAATAGAATTACATGGCACAAAAACTCAAGGTGAGGACCTAGTATTCTAAATAGAGTGATGAGTAGAATTATCATCCACCACTATGGATATAATTCAAGCAAAAATTTCTAAAGTAATCATAATCAGTTGCCCCAGCTCCAAACAAGCTTCAAGAAGAATGATTGATAATGCTTCAGATAAGAATAGGCGAAGCCATACCAACTCATCAGCTAATAAGAACCAATCAAAACTAAGAACCATGGCTTAGTTTTGGTTTACTTAAATTTATAAGCTAGGAAGTACAGTTCGGTTCAAGGCTGAAGCACAAAATCAACTACACTATAGCTTGAACACAGATCAATTCAGGAGCATAAGTAGCTTATGCCACGCACATCCTCGTAACTTCTGATCCACAATCATAATAAGAACCGAATTTCATCTTCAATCACAGCTCAACAAGCAACGATCCAACAACATAGAACTTATCCGATTACAAAATTATCTAAGGTTCCATAATTAAAAAAAAAAAGCAAAATACAAGAGAGAGCGGGAGCGATGGTGCGTAGTTACTGACCGACGATGTAGGTTCCAATGGCGACGGCGACGAGCGCCTGGTAAGGATGGAAGGTGGCAGCATGAGGCTGCAGAGGCCTGACGCCACGCCCTACATGGCGCAGATCCAGATGCTGCAACGTTGTCCACTCCATGGATCCGGTTCGGTTCTTGGAAGCCAAGCTCAGAACATCTAATACAACTCCATCGTTAAATTGCGGATTCCCATAAGGGAACGGGATCAAGAGGATTCAGATCTTGCTCGAAGTTCAGTACAGATGCTACGTGAGCTTGGAATCGGAACAACGATCTGTACTGTAACTGAAATGGAATTGGAATAACGAGGAATTGCAGATCGCAGAGCAGAAGCAAAAACCACTCCAAATTCAAACCGGGGGAGAAGGTTGAAAAATGGGAAGAACGAAGAAGAAATGATGCAGGAATGACCATCGCCAACAGTCCAACACTGGCCCCTAGTAGTGGGCTGATATGATCCTGTATGCCTATGGGCTGAAATTTGGATCCAGCAGTCAGCACAGGCCTCACAAAATGTATCGCCTTTGGCCCAATTTTCCCAGAGTGCTTACTTATTAAATCTTAGTTTGCTATGACAAAAAAATTTGAGAGTATACTGGGTTTAATAGTTAAGAGTGTGCCTATAGTAGGGTGTAACTTGACCAAAAAAAAAAAAAATCAGTTTCAATTAACTAAGAATAGAATAATTACATGAGTAACTAATTTGAATTAGTCTAATAGTTAGTTTACTAATTATTTAAATAAGTGTCAAATATTCAAATCTTATCTTATGCATGAAGCAGCAAACCCTTAAATAAGTTTCTTTAATATTGAGATTATTCATATTAGACAACACTTAGGAAGTGCAGACACTTTTTTTTGTCGCTTTCACGTGTCGGACACATTTTAGACACCACACTCATAGACATTTATCCGATAAGCGTGTCTTTTGTGTCAAACTGTGTCTTAATAAAAAATAAAAAAAAAATTTTAGACACGCTTGAACACATCTAAATATCATTATATATCAGTATGTCGAACTTTATTCTCAAAAATAATTATAAAATTAATTATATTTTATATATATATATCCTATTCTCGTATCTTGTAAAAAATTTTAAATTTGAAGTGAAAATGTGTATGATACACAATTCCACTCTAAACCTGAAAAAGGAAGAAAGAAAAGAAAGGCGCATGATTCTACTAAATTTGCAATAACATACGCTGACCTTCTCTTTAATTTATGATATTACATTGGGAGGATAAATTTTTTACTTATATTAAGAATTTTTGTATGAAATACAAAAATGTTTAATCATTTTAATATTTTATACTGTTATGATAATTGTTATGATGGGTAATCGGAGATTAATGGACTAGACTTGTAAAGATGGTCCAAGTGTAAAGATGGAGTGGCCTACGACTTGGTTAGCGTCCTGAAGCTGCCGCCCGACTTGTACGTATGGAAGAATAGGGGTGGTACCTGTAAAGACACTCTGATGCCTAAGTTAACAAAGGGTTTAGCAGGTTTAGAGAATATTAGAACTTAGAGATACCTGAGGGGTGTCACTGTATTTATAGTGGTGAACCAATAACCACCGTTGGAGTAGTTCCATCTTTTAAGGTGCATAACCGTCCCTTTATCTTAGGGTAGTTGAGATATGGCTCCTAAAAGTGGGTTGAGAGATTCTAGGGGAAGTTACTTATTTGAATAAGCGTTATCTGCCAGCTATCCTTCGATCCTGACTTCTTTGAAGTGGAGTCTGTATTCGGTCCGACCTCTTCAAAAGGAGGTTGGTTGGTAGCAAAGGCCAATCTTTGGATTGGGCCTTCTTGTTTTATTTGGACCTGAGCCTTAGTGTTGGGCTAGGGTATGAACAGTGCCCCTACTCGAGTCCAATCTCTTCTCTTTTGTAGCCGATGCAATGTGGGAACCGATGTGATTTTGAATTTCTCAACAGTCGTGTCTAATCAAACGTCGCGTCCGTTAGGGGCTTCGTATTTACACGTGGGGGCAGTTACATTGGTAACGGTGCATTTCTTTAATGATTGCCTCGATTTACCCTTATGCTCCTGGCGTGTTTATAAATATTTTTTCCTCTCTTTTCTCTATCTTCTTTTCGTCTTCTAAAACTTCTTACCTGTAATCCTTACTTTTTCTAAAAAAGAGCTTTTTAGCCTTCCTTGCTGCGTTGCTGTTGTCCCTGCTCCTCTTGGCTTTTACCAACAAAGGTTAGTCTTTTTCTTCCTTCTCTTCTATCCTTTACGTCGATATTTTGCTCTGTGTATGTAGAAGAGGTTTGCATGTTGTTTGTGATTCTTAGTTTCTTTTAGCTAGTATGTTGGTCTTAGCGATTCTGTTCTCTGGTTTGAGATAGGCTGTTTCATCTTTTTAGAGGCTCTGGATCCCTTTTCATTTTTTTGTAGGTCTTTGTCGCTTTTTCACCTACTTCTTTTTATTGGAAATATGTCTTCCCTTGAACCCCTTTCGCAATGGGTAGAAGATACTGTTTTAGAGGAAACTCCCATAGTAGACACTGAATACCTTACCGTCCTTCGTGCCCACCATAGAATTTGTAGTGATGAGGCTGACAAGCCAAAATACGAATTGGTGGCCCCGGGTTCTGAATACCGAGTTTGTTTTGGGAGGATTTCCGATTCTGATCCCCATTTTTTCTTTATGTACAACTGCTTTTTCACCCGCCTAGGGGTTCTTTTACCTTTCTCCGATTTTGAGCTAAGTGTGCTGTATCATTTTCGAGTTGCTCCCACCCGGTTTCACCCCAACTCTTGGGGTTTCATGAAAATTTATCAACTTGTCAGTCGAGAGCTAGATTTTCCGACCTCTTTAAAGATCTTTTTCTACCTGTTTCATATGACCAAGCCCTTTAGTGGGCAGAATAACAAGCAACCGTGGTTTTCCTTCCGATCCATTCAAGGTCGGAAAGTTTTTTCTGTCTTTGACGATTCTTTTCATGATTTCAAGAATTTCTTTTTCAAAGTCCAAACTGTAGAGGGTTACCATCCCTTTTTCCTTCATGAGAACTCCAACCCCCGATTTTCTCTTTATTGGCTAGAGGCCTCTCCAGTAGAGAAATATGGCCTGAAAGATTTGGATAAGGTAGAGAAGGGTATCGTAGGGTTTTTTCGAGATGTCTGGAAAAGGGCCCCCAACTTAGACACTAAGAAATTTCTTTTGGGATCTCCGAATTTCGTGCGGATCCAATTAGGTAGCTTTCGTTTTTTCTTTTTGTTGATTTTGGTAACTTCCGACTTGTAGTCTTCTGACTTGTAGACTAATTTTATGTTTTCTTCTTTTTAGAGATGGTGAAGAAAGGCTCTAGCGCTGCTAACCAGAAGGTTCAAGAGGCTAAGAAGAAAGCCCGAGCCCGTGCTGACGCTGCAAGGGCTGTTGGGGCTCCTCTTCTTCTCCTTCATGATTCTGGGACCTCTTCTCATCCGATCTTGGTAACCTCCTCTTCTACTTCTCTTCTTCCTCCTCCCATCCCCCCAGTCCGACTTCCCTCTGAACTCGAGAAGAAAAAGCGCAAGACCTCAGGGTCTGCCTCTTCTTCTGGGAATTCCACTTTTGATGGTCCCAAATTCGTTCAGGATCACATATTTTCCCATACTCAAATTAGTATGGACAATGTTTTCGTTTGAAACCATCTTAACATTATGGTTTGGGTATGTACAAAACTTCTTGATATTTTGAACAAGACCCCCCTTTGCTCTTTGGGTTCTACCCAAAAGGTTGAAGAGTTGGAGGGGAGGGTTTTCCTTTATCAAGAGGAAGAGAAGAGGCTTCAAGAGGAGGTTGCAGGGCTGAAGGAGGAGCGGACCCGACTTCAGGAGAGGGAGAAGAAGTTGATGGCCCAGTATGCCATGGCAGAGGGCCTGAAGGAGAAGGCGGAGCAGAATTATGTCAGCATCTTTATTGAAAATATTGATCTTCAATGGGAGTTGGAAAAATGTCGGGAGGCTTATCAGGATTTGGAGGACTCCGTGGCAGAGAGTTCAGAGGAAGCCTGGAGAATTTTCAAAGAGCAAGTCGGAGCTATTGCTCCTGACCTGGATCTTTCCCCTCTTGAACCTGATAAGATTGTTGTGAATGGGGTTATTGTTTCTCCTCCCCGACCTGAGACGGATTCTTAGCTGAAGACCCGAGGTCAAAGACTTATAGTATCTCCTCCTCGTGAGGATCAACAAGAGGGATCTCAGCCAACGTCTTTAGATGCTCCGACCCCTGCTGCCGAAGAGACTGCTCCGTCCTCCTCTGCTCCGGATCCGACCTCTCTTCCTACTAGTGATGCCAATCCTTCCTCTAACTAATTGACTTTGAGCTATTTGGGCCCCTTTTTGAACAAATTTATTATTTTTGTTGCTTGTGGTGGTGTTTCTTGAGTCTTCTGGCCTCTTTAGGCCGTTAACAAAAAATGCACATAACTTTTTGCCCTTTTTTTTGGATAAGGACTTTAAAATATATTTGGCGTGTGCATGCTTTCTGCAACTTTTCTTCTGTTAGGTTTTTTACAGAAAAACCCCTTTGATCTTTTTGGAAAAAAAAACCTTTTATCTTGGTAGGCTGTGTTTTGTCTAAGTTATTTGGACTCGAAAAAGCTTCTACCTTTGATTTTTGATGGATTTTTTTATCTCCTTTTCGTATTCCTCATAAATTCAAATTTTTTTATTTGAATTGTTCATAACTTAGGTTATTTTCGCGATGCATTTCAGTTCTTCTCGGTTTTTCGACTTGTTGGTCGTAACATTTTTGAGTTATCATGATCTGCTTTTATAATCTCTTTACGCCGACTTGTACCTCGTCGTTTCATCCTGACAATCACTTAGGTTGGTCATGGGTATTTTACGCTTTGTCGAGCTTAAGTTCGTGCGTTTTGTAGAAAAATGATATTAACTAATGGAATTTACAAAGAGATGTAGAAAAAGATCTTTATTTATTGATGAAGGTACTCTTTTGCTACTAAGGGATTAAAAATTATTGCCCCTTAGTCTCCACTTTGATGCCTCGTTAAAACCCCCTTCAGGAAAATCCTTCTTTTTGGGAAAAAACCATAAAGTCAGGAAAAAGAGTACACCAGGAAGTGGAGTTTGCTTTTAACTATAGTACTTTTTCATATTACAAGCATACCACGACCTAGGTAGCTCGGTACTGCTCAAGTCAGTTACTTTGTAGTATCCATTTCCTAAGACTTCGCTTATCTTGTATGGCCCTTTCCAATTAGCAGCGAGCTTTCCATCCCCAGACTTGGTAACTCCAATGTCATTTCTGATTTAAGACCAAGTCGTCCGGAGTGAAGCTTCAGGCCTAAGTTGGAAGGCTTATTTGAAAAAAGCCTTGCTCCAGGCCTCAAGGCGATTCCTAGTAGATCCCGGGCCGGGGGAATCCCCTTTCTAAAGCTAACGAAAGGACTTTCTTGTTGTATCTGTTCATCATCCTTTGCTTCAACGCTGCTTTCCTTATCTGGGCTTGCTCTCGGACTTCAGCGAGTAGCTCGAGCTCTTCTTTGTGTCCCTGTATGTTGCCAACCTCGTCGTAGAAGTTCACCCTTGGACTTTGCCCATTGATTTCTACTGGTATATATCATGGCTTCTATGCCATAAGCAAGTCAGAAGGGTGTTTCTCCTGTGGTAGATTGAGGTGTGGTCCTATATGCCCATAGTACTTGAGGAAGTTCTTCGGCCCAAGCTCCCTTTGCATGTTGTAACCTTTTCTTCAACCCGGCCAGTATAACCTTGTTAGCTACCCCAGCTTTCCCATTTGCTTGTGGGTGCTCTACCAAGGTGAACTGATGCTTGATCTTCATACTGGCTACGAGGTTTCTAAAGGTAGAGTCGGTGAATTGAGTGCCATTATCAATAGTAATGGAGTGAAAAACTCCATACCTTGTGATAATGTTCTTGTAGAGGAATTTCTGACTTCTCTGGGCTGTAATGGTGGCTAATGGTTCTATCCACTTCATCAAGTAGTCTACTCCCACTATTAGGTACTTTACTTGTTCAGGCGCTTAGGGAAAGGGTCTCAATAGGTCTAATCCCCATTTTGCAAAAAGGCATGGAGAAGTTATGCTAATGAGCTCCTCGGGGGGAGCGACGTGGAAGTTTGCATGCATTTGGCATGGTTGACACTTCTTTACGAACTCGGTGGCATCTTTCTGTAAGGTCGACCAGTAGATCCCAGCTCGTATGACTTTCCTAGCCAAAGACCTTACTCCGAGATGATTTCCACAGATACCATTGTGGACCTCTTCCAGTACTTCCGTTGTCCTTGAGGTCGGGATGCACTTCAATAGTATAGATGATATTTTTCACCAAGGTGTAGTTATGTGCTTCCCTTCGGATTTTCTTGGCCTCTTTTTTCCGTTTGGGTAGGATGTCGAATCTCATGTATTCGATTAGTGGGTTCATCCATCCAAGGTCCGATTCAGATACTTCAAGGACGTCTTGTCTGCCCTCTGTTTTTATAACTGAGGGTTCTTGGAGAGTTTCTTGGATCAAGCTTCTATTATTCCCTCCTGGCTTGGTACTTGCTAGTTTGGAAAGGACGTCTGCTCTGATGTTGAGATCCCGAGTTATGTGTCTGACCTCGGTCTTTGCAAAATACCTAAGAGACTCCGAGGTTTTGTCTAAGTACCTCTTCATATTGGGGGTCTTTAGCCTGATATTCTCCATTTATCTGGGAGGTCGCCACCTGAGAGTCCCTGAACACGACTAATTTGGTTGCACCGACTTCTTTAGCCAGTTTTAACCCTGCAATCAAGGCTTCATATTCTGTCTGATTGTTAGAAGCTAGAAATTCAAATTTGAGGGAGACTTCTACTTGAGCTCTTTCTTGGTTGACTAATATTATGCCTACACCACTTCCGACTTTGTTGGAGGATCCATCCACGTATAACTCCCATGCAGTGGAGGCTTCCTCTTGATCTCCTACATATTCTACCACAAAGTCGGTGAGGCATGGGGCTTTAATTGCTGTCCGAGTTTCGTACTTAAGGTCGAACTCGGATAGTTCTATGGCCCATTGAACCATTCTACCCGCAATATCCGTTTTCTGAAGGATTTGCTTCATGGGCTGGTTCGTTCGAACTCTAATTGTGTGTGCTTGAAAATAAGGCCGTAACCTTCGAGAGGCTATGATTAAGGCATATGCAAACTTCTCAAGTTTTTGGTACCTCAATTCAGGGCCTTGTAGAACTTTGTTGATGAAGTATGCAGGATGCTGTCCGACCTCGTCTTCCCGTATTAGAGCTGATGCTATAGCTTTGTCGGCTACAGACAAATACAGGACGAGTTCTTCCCCAACTTTAGGTTGAGTCAGAATGGGAGGTTACCTTAAAAACCTTTTAAATTCATGGAATGCTTCTTCGCACTTAGGAGTCCATTCGAGCTGGCATCATTTTCTTAGTAGAGAAAAGAGTGGTAGGGATCTTAACGCCGATACTACCAAAAACCTGGAGAGAGCTGCAAGTCGGCCATTTAACTATTGGACCTCTCTTAGGTAAGTCGGGTTTTTCATTTCTAGGATTGCTTTGCACTTGTTGGGGTTGGCATCAATTCCCCTTTGTGTTAGCATAAATCCAAAAAATTTTCCTGCCTCCACCGCGAAGGTGCACTTTGCGGGATTCAACCTCATCCCATGCATTCTAATGGTGTTAAAGACTTGCGAAAGATCAGCCAAGAGGTTGGCATCATCCTTGGTTTTCACTAGCATGTCGTTTACAAAGACTTCCATTAGACTCCGAAGATGAGGTGCAAACACCTTATTCAGCAGCCTTTGATATGTGACTCCTGCATTTTTTAACCAAAAAGGCATGACCACATAGCAATAGTTTGCCCTTGGGGTGATGAAAGATGTCTTTTCTTGATCTGGCTTATACATCGGAATTTGATTATATCCCGAGTATGCGTCCATGAACGACAAGTATTGATACCCCGAGCTGGAGTCTACTAGGGTATCAATGTTTGGAAGTGGATATAGGTCTTTGGGACACGCCTTGTTCAGGTCAGTGTAATCGACACACATCCTCCACTTGCCATTTTGCTTTTTGACCAGCACCACATTTGCTAGCAACACCGGATATCTGATCTCTTTGATAAAGCCGACTTCTATGAGGGCTTGTACTTGTTCTTCCACCACTTTGGCCCGTTTGGGTCCGAGCTTCTGTCTTCTTTGCTGAACAAGTCGCGACCTGGGATATACTGACAGTTTATGCGACATGAGTTCGAAATCTATCCCTAGCATGTCGGAGGCTTTCCAGGCAAAGAGGTCGGAATTCTCTTGCAGGAGCCTTATAAGCTTCTACTTCAAATCTTCTTTCAAGTTGGCTCCTATGTTGGTATTTTTTCCTTCCTCTTCTCTGACCTGTACCTCTTCGATTTTTCCCCTGGGTTGTGGTCGCAACTCTTCTTTTGCTCTGACTCCTCTAAGTTCAATTGTGTGCACCTCCTTGCCCTTTCCTCTCAGGTTCAGGCTTTCATTGTAGCATTTTCTTGCCAGCTTCTGATCTCCCCTAATGGTTGCAATTCTCTCTGGTGTTGTGAATTTCATGAAAAGGTGGGGGGTAGACACCACTGCTCTGAGCCGATTTAGGATTGTTCTGCTTATTAGAGCATTGTAGGCTGAACCCACATCGACGACTATGAAGTCGATGCTCAGAGTTTTAGACTTTTTCTCTTTTCCAAAAGTTCTACGTAGGGGTATGAATCCTAGTGGCTTCATTGGTGTATCCCCCAGCCCATATAGGGTATTGGAGTAAGCTCTTAACTCCTTTTCATCCAGTCCCAGCTTATCAAATACTGGCTTGAACAGGATATCGGCCGAGCTCTCCTGATCCACCAGGGTTCTATGTAGATGGGCATTGACAAGGATCATGGTTATTACCACCGGATTATCATGTCCGGGAACTATGCCTTGCCCATCTTCTTTAGTGAAAGAAATAGTAGAGAGGTCGGGGACTTCGCCCCCAACTTGGTAGACTTCCTTCAGATGCCTTTTGTGAGATGATTTTGTGAGACCACCTCCCGCAAACCCTCATAAAATCATGTGTATGTGTCTTTTCGGGGTCTGTGGTGGTGGGTCTCTTCATTCATCATCATCTCTCTTTCTCTTGTCATGGTGGTCCGACCTTTCCATGACATATCTGTCAAGCCTACCTTCTCTGACCAGCTTTTCTATCACATTCTTTAGGTCGTAACAATCATTTGTTGAGTAACCATATAGTTTATGGTACTCACAGTCGTCGCTACAACTTCCCCCCTTTTATTTTTGATGGGACTAGGGGGAGGTAGTCTTTCAGTATGACAAATTTTCCTGTAGACATCAACTAGGGAAACACGTAGAGGAGTATAGGAGTGATATCTCCTGGGCCTTTCAGGTTCGACTTCCTCTTTCTTCCTGGGTTCTCTCTCTTTCTCTTTTGATGAGTGAGAGTGCCCAAGTTGCCAGTTCGGTTCTCGCAGTCTGGCATTTTCCTTCATGTTAATGTACTTCTCAGCTCTCTCTTGTACATCACTCAGAGAGGTTAGATGCTTTTTTGAGATGGACTTGGAGAAGGGACCTTCTCGGAATCCATTTACTAGGCCCAAAATCACTGCCTCCATGGGCAGGTCTTGAATTTTCAAACACGCTTTGTTGAACCTTTCCATGTAGTCCCTCAAAGGTTCTCCGACCTCCTGTTTTACTCCCAAGAGACTCGGTGCGTGATTTACTTTGTCCTTCTGGATGGAGAATCGCATAAGGAACTTCTGCAAGAGGTCGTCGAAGCTGGTGACCGACCTTGGGGGGAGACTATCGAACCATTTCATCGCTGCTTTCGTCAGGGTTGTCGGGAAAGCCTTACATCGAGTAGCATCAGAAGCGTCGGCTAGATACATCCAACTTTTAAAATTGCTTAAGTGATGCTTTGGGTCAGTAGTTCCATCGTAGAGGTCCATATCAAGGCTTTTGAAGCTCCTTCGAACTTTTGCCCTCATTATGTCCTCACTGAACGGATCTTCTCCTCCCAAGGGAGAGTCTTCTCGGTCACTACGAGAGTTTCGACCTTTGAGAGCGGACTCTAGTCTTAGGAGCTTTTCCTCAAGCTCCTTTCATCGCTCAATCTCGTTCCTCAAATTTCTCTCTGCCTCTCGTTGTCATTCTAGCTCTTGTTCCAACTGCTCCAGGCGCCCTTGGTGGCCGTGGAACAATCCCATGAAGTCAGTTGCATGGGGTTATCCCTCCTTTCCTGGTCGCGTCCTTCAGATGAATTTCCCTTCGAGTCCTTCACCCCTGAGGTGCCTTCTCTGTGCTAGTTAGTCATCCTTGGTGAGTGGCTATAGCTTTGTCGTCGTTACCAACGTTCTGATTCTCTTGCTCAGAATTAGACGCTGTGTTTCCATCCTCGTTCAAGTCGTCCGCCATCACTGATCGATCTCTCGGGTCCCCGGCAACGGCGTCAATATTACGATGGGTAGCCGGAGATTAATGGGCTGGACTTATAAGGATGGCCCAAGCGTCAAGATGGAGCGGCCTACGACTTGGTTAGCATTCTGGAGCTGCCGCCCGACTTGTGCGTATGGAGGAATGGGTGGTGGTACCTGCAAAGACACTCCGATGCCTAAGTCAGCAAAGAGTTTAGCAGGTTTAAAGAATATTGGAACTTAGAGATACCTAAGGGGTGTCAGTGTATTTATAGTGGTGAACCAATAACCACGGTTGGAGTAGTTCCACCTTTTAAGGTGGATAACCGTCCCTTTATCTTAGGGTAGTTGAGATATGGCTCCTGGAAGTAGGGGTGGCAAAACGGGTCGAGCCCCCCGGGCCGATCCGCTAAACCCGCTAAAAAAGGCGGGTTGGGCTAGAATTTGGATCCCGCCAAATTAAAAAAATCCGCCAAACCCGCACCGCCGAATTGGCGGGTTTTAGCGGGGCGGGGCAGGCCGATCCGCCGGGTCGAAACTTTTTATTTTTTTATTTTTATTAAATAAAAGAGTGGTTACTATTATAAAATTAATAATTATAGAATTTTAAACACTTTTTTTTCATTTTTTGTTTTTATTCTTCTTTTAGTTATTAACTTTATTTATTTTATTTTACAATTTCGTATATATGCTCAAATTATGTGACTTATTTTTTAAAATAAAGAAGATTTTATTGACAAATATTATTTTGAACAATTTTATTGAAGTTAAAAATTAAAAAAATAGTAAAAAAATTATATTATAATTTGACTATTTTTTATTTGTATTTTATTTTTTAATTATTATTTTTTTGTTAATTTTAATTAATTTTATTTTTTTTTTAAGCGGGCTAACCCCCCGACCCACCAATC
>NC_029776.3:8223194-8240978 GCF_000817695.3 Arachis duranensis
TGGAAGTGGGTTGAGAGATTCTAGGAGCAGTTACTTATTTTAATAAGCGTTATCTACCAGCTATCTTTCGATCCCGACTTCTTTGGAGTGGAGTCTGTATTCAGTCCGACCTCTTCAAAAAGGGATCGATTGGTAGCAAAAGCCAATCTTTAGATTGGGTCTTCTTGATTTATTTGAACTTGGGTTTTAGTGTTCGGTCAGGATATGAACAATAATTATGTTGGTATTTTATCCTGATGTAAAAAAATTATTATAATTGCATAAAAACAAAATATTACTTATATTTTATAAAGACCTAGAACAATTTATAATACACAATTTTGGTCGGTCTTTGGAAATTCACTCCTAGTGGCCCAATATAAAAAAAAAATCTACATAGGAACCTAAAAAATAATAATACCAAAATCTGTCAAGTGAAAATATAATAAGAGAAAGTATAGGGAGCCAATGACCTAAGCGTACAATGTGTACAATGAAGGTTTAGATAGTATTAGAGATATGATTATTAGTGTTACATTATCCTATCAGGTTATGCTTTTGGGATGAGTGGTTTCAGGACATGGTATTAGAGTTCCAGATCTGGAAGGTCAAGAGTTTGAATTTTGGTGAACCCAAAATTAACTTTTTATAACATGAGATGTTTATTATCCCTGGTATCCAAATGGTTATTCTGGATAGTATAGGTGATGTTCATTTTATTCATAAATCAAAGATTTAGCCCATTGTACACATTGTACGTTTAGACCATTGGCTTCCTAGCACTACTCATATAATAAAAATCAAGTAAATATCAAGTACAGAAAGAAAATTAACCAAATTAGATTGGTCTACTAACCTACTTAAGCAAGTGTCAAGAATTTAAATTCTGCTTTAAAGATGCAATAATCCATTGACCAACTACAAATGCAATAATCCATTGACCAACTACAAATCCTTCGTGACAGGTTAGTCCTTCGGTTCTTACTGGATATTTTTGTGGTATGTGGAACATCTCACACTTTAGTTTACGAACACTTCATTCATATGAGAGGAGATAAATTAACTTCTTACGACGGATTGACAGTGATAATGACGTTGAGATTTTATTTCATTTTTTTTCATACCATTTGTGTGTATCTATGTCTTGCCTTATTATCCAATGGAGGCCAAAACTTGATCTAATTTTTTAGTTTCGATTATGGAACCAGGTAATGAGTTCTTATATCCACCACCTGTTGTGTCGTGTGTACAGCAGGTAACATGCCACATTTCCCTATATATTTAAAGCCAAAAAATGAAAGATTTTGCCTGCAACTCTTATGTTCTCCAGAGATACATGGTTCTTGGAGATAATTGTGATGATCACCTGCCAACATTTTCTAAATTCAAAGATATCTAGGGTTTGTGCGAGCAAGACGACTATTGTTAGGCACCTGTGATCTAGATGCGAATTGACCTACATGAGGCCTGAAAAATGGGTATCCAGTTATATATGGAATATGGTCCCTCTCGTTATAAAAGAATTCACTTGGACCATTCCTATTCCTGTATTGAGAGTTGTTCTGGGATGGATATGAGTGGTGTTGATAATCAGCATAAAATGGATGAACTGGAACTTGATAATTCTCAAATTCAGCAGACGTATGCCATCCCCTTGTAAACCTCGAAGTTGCATTCTCCATTCGTGTTGTATGAGTTGATGAAGCAGCCTCTTGAGCTCTTCTATGGCCACCAACATCCCTAAGCTTGTCTTGTTCAGATGATCTTCTCTTTTTTGATGGTTTTGTATTCTGGGTTTCATGCTGCCGCTTTATACCTAAAAATTATTACGAGTGTCATCATTTGATAACCAATAAAGTCAAAAACAGGAAGACAGTGAACAACAAACCCCTCCGCCAAAAGTACCTTTAGATACATTTGCATAACCGTGTTTCTTCTTTTGCCTCATTGCCCTCACAGACCTTGCAGCTTCACCTCGTCTGTGCTTCTCAGAAAGCACTTTAACTCTATCGGCTTCATTTTTCCATCTCTGAAGGGTGAAGAACAATAAAAGTAAGAAATATTAACATCCTAATTATTGCAAGGAAAATAGAAATCCAAAGCTGCCTTTCACCTGTCTATATGTTTTCAGTTTATAGAGATTTCGGCCCTTTATAAGCAAAGGAAAAAGTGGAGGTAATTTCCTATACCCACTACTCCAAAGCACCTCAACCTGAAAGTATTAGAAGCAGAATTTGATTTAGCAATGAATCACCAACTCACCACCATAGACAAGTAGAAGTTGTTGAAGTGAAAAGAGTTCTTCTTTATACTAATCCACAAAATCTGGGGGAGACATTTATATCATGATATGTAGGTATGAAACCAAGTATATTATTACATAATAATCTTGTGATACATAGAACACACAAATCTTTGCAATAGAATACATATCACGAAGTAATTCCCATCCATTGTAAAAGACCAGAGATATACTGCAGGCGACTTTGTCTTTCTTCCCCCCGCAATGATCTAATTGACAGTAAAGCTAGAGTCTTACAGTAAAGGTGTGTTGTTGTTTAGCTGCACCGTAGCTTTCCTTAACAACTCTCCCAGCAACAGTTCTGCTTCCTATAACTCTTCCATTCCGAGTCTTTTTATCAAACCTGGGAAAATATGTTAGTCAGCTTGAGAAAGAATATTTCGGTTGGAAGGAAAACAGGCATAGATAGAAAATGATGAGAGAAACAGAATACTTCTCATAAACCTTCTGTCTGAACAAAACGACATCTCCCTTGCAGACATCACCTAAAGATTGCCAAGAGAACAATTCATTTGCACTAAAATCTTCAGGGTGTATATTCTTAATTCTTATAAATAATTAATTATAAGAAATATATTTACTAAAATTACTCTTGCCCCTCAAATGTAACTTGAAACCACTTAAAAACAGGAAATGATGATACCTACAAAATCATCAATAGCTTTGCCATTTCATATAAAATTTCCTTTCCCCTCAAATTGCTTCATACACTGTCTAACATGTCCTTAATCGACAGACATTTTCCAATTGTTACAGCTATATGTCTCACACATAAAACTCATTCCACCACCCACCCTGAACTCCTAAACCTAGAATCACATTCAAACCTTGATAAATTAAAGAAACCATTCCCTAACACGAAGCTTATTTACTCATAATTGCTTTAAATAATTAAATTCAACACAATGGGTTGCATGAAAAGGAGAAAGGAGTTACCCCCAATGCTCCTGTATCCTCGCAACACAAACAGCTCTAGTCCCAGATATCCTGAGGCCGTGTTTCCGCAAATAGGCTTTGCATTCTCTCAATTTCAACGATTCTATGTCATTTCCTTCTGCCAAATCGAAAAACTGATATCAGTTAACACACTATTTACTATATAGTGTAGCATTTAAGTTGATTAATGAATAGATAAATAAAACTGAAAACCCTAAAAACCCAAAACCTCGAAGGAGGGCGACGACTTTGTTGGAGAGGGACTCATCATCGTCGCCGTCATCGTTGTGACCATTGCCAGTGTCATCGGATTCGGACGAGTCATCGCGATCGGTGTAATCGTCGTCCCCGTCGCCCGCGTCTTCCTCATATTCATCATCATCATCTTCTTCTTCTTCTTCGGAAGAGATCACAATCACTGCGCGCTTTCCTCTACCAGCATCCATGTCATCACACGCTCGCACGCCCGCGTATAAATTACTTTTGAAAAATGTATTTTTGGTCAGAACTTTTCAAAAATTTTTTTTTTTTTGGTCAAGAGAATTTTTCAAAAATTTTGAAAAATAGCTGACTATAGAACTGAGCTTTGACTTTTTTTTCTTGGGCTCCTTTAGTGCCTTGCTTACTCTCTCTTTGGGCTTCGGCCCCTTACCAAATAAAAGGCCTCTCTGTTCGAATTTATTAGGTGCTTTAAGAATAAATGAGACCAAGCCCAGAAAAAAAAATGCGAATGAGACTTTTTATTTTTATTTTATTCCATCCATGTTGTCATACATAGGCAATGTGAGTTATTTTTACATAAATTAATTTAAATAGAATAAAGTGACAATTAGATTACCGAAAAAAGATTTTGGATTAATTAGTTTTTGAAAAAAAAGTACCAATTAAATCTTCTAAAATAGCAAACAGTGGACATGTATGTCCTTTTGTCAATGAATAGTACGAAACAAAATAGAATTGTCCATGTATTTTATTATTTACAGTGGTGTATGTTTCGTTACTGTCACATGAGCAGAAAATGATGTAGTCTTGGACAGTGAAATATTTATTATCTTTTGAGTTTTCATATATCTTTTATCAACTGCTCTCTATTTATCACAAATCCTATCAAAACAAGTGAAATTTCGCTCCAAAAGTTGTTATCTACATGATTATCTTTCATAGATAAACACGTCAGAATAATTAACGGTACATATAAGCATAACTGTTAGGTTTTAGTCGATGAATTGATAGAATGTGCCCACCATTTGCTATCGTGGTTGACCAAATTGGTACTTTTTTTTTTACGGACTAATTAGTCTAAAGTCTAAATCTTCAGCCTTCAGGGACCTAAGTCTCACCATTATGGGTTTATGGTTTTATACAAGAGTATGTAGTGAAGTATCACAACCGAGCGACATAAATAAATTCTTACGGTGGTCTCTGAGATTCACGATTTTTATTCTTCTAAATTTTTAGATTCAAAATTTACTATATTAGTCCATGAAATTCAACTCCAGACACTATATTAGTTCCTAGACCTTTTTCGGTGCTGAGTTAACGAACAGAATGCTGAGCTAATTCTGATTTATCATGCTAGACATAGGGTTAAGTGATGTCGTTTGGTTTTAGTACTTAAATAAAGTAAAAAAATGAAACAAATCAAACAAAGAAAAAAAAAGTTAAAAAGAAGGAATTATGCATTTTTTATATATTCTTTTTGACAATAAATACAAAAACTTTTAAAAAAAATGTATAACTTTATAAATAAAAAGACATAAATTTTACATGAAGAATAAAGAAAGAAGAAGAAGAATAAGAAAAAAAAGAAAATAAAACATTCTATCTTGCATCATGTTTAAAATTTCGATGTCAGAGTTAAGTATCTCTTATGTCACAGTTAACAATCTTCTAAAAAGAATTAAAACAAAAAAATCAAACAAATAAAAAAGAAATTATACTATTTATTTTATCTTTTTAGTTTAACTTTTTTGACAATAAACATAGAAAATTAAAGAAAAAACGCATAACTCTATAAATAAAAACACAAATTCTACACACAACAAAAAGAAGAAAGACGAAAAGTAAGAAGGAGAAGCAAAAAAAAAATGCAACATTCTATTTTATATGTCACAGTTAAAAAATTTCAGTGTCAAAATTAAAAAATTCCTGTGTCGTTTTATGCTTTTTCTCAAACAATTCCTCCTCCTCTCCCTTATTGTTTTCATAGTTCTTTTTATTTCTCACACATAATATTTATTGTTTATCCTCTAATAAGAGTATAACAAAAAAAGAAAGAACTATGCAATCTTTTTTTATTTTTTGTTTTTTTTTTACAATAAAATAAACACAAATTTTTGAAAAAAAAATACATAACTATATACATAAAAACACAAAAATTCTACACGAAGAAATTATAATAAAGAAGAATAAGCAAAAATAAACTTTAGCTTCAAATCCAGAATTTTGAGAAATTGATATAAAATAAAAAATTTCTTGTATCAAAACTAAAAATTTTCTGTCACATTCAAAAATTTTAATGTTATTTTTAACGTAAGGAAGATGTGTGATTTCATGCGCATGTATGACCGTCGTGAATGATTTTTGTTGGATTTGGACTACCTCAGTTTGGAGTTAATAAAAATATTTGAATGCATAACAAAACTCCAACTGCCGACGCAAAATGTTACCTAAAAAGTGTAGCTTATACACTTCATTGTGAATCTTAGTCCTTGTTACAACGTACAACAATATATTGTGACATTCTAATAACAATCAGTAATATTTCTCACCTGCAACTTAACACACTACACCTTTACAGTGGGGAATACAAATGCTATAGGAGTGGATAACCCCAGACACTAATGATATATGCCGAGCCATAATGTAACACGCAATCCCTTGATAGGGGTATGAACGTGATATCAATTAGTATTTAATTAGCCAGATTAATCACTTTAGTTGACAGCAGCGTTCGATATTCCGTGGAGATTCAGGTGTTTCGATGTTTCTACTGAGCTTTTACAAGACTTCGAGATGGGCCATGCAGCAATTTCACAAATCCAAGGAAGCTTAACTTGCCATCAGTGTGCCGAATCCAATCATGAAGAACAGCATGAACAGGGACAGATGGGCCAAGGCCAAGCTCCTGATAATATAGTTAAAATCAATGATCAGAAATGCATTTACATGACTATAAAACGAGGTCATAGTTAGCCCATAAACTTCAACTTCAACTGGTTTCGTGCAATGTCTACTCAGGAGGAAACTTAAAAATGGACATTGAGTCATGAATGACATCATGATCGGAGGGGGGAAAAAAACGAAGTCACAGTGCATATTTCGGACACAGTAAATATTGTCACATGTAAAATCATCATGTTCATATTGTTTGTATGAAGACATGTATGCATAAGCTATGATCGTGGTCAAATTAAACATACCGAAGCTAGCTCTTCAATGACTATAGCCCTGTTTCCATCCTTTTCAAAAAGTTCATAGGCACACCGTGCATGTTGCTCCCACCGGTCAAGTGCTTCAAGTTGATGAACACTAAGTGTAGCTGCACAAAACTCATCAAAATCCATCCTCCTATATTGCAATGCATTAAGCTGCGACCCAAATTCATTTTAATCAGTAAGCACTGTTGGTACATATTCTATTTGAATAATTTACGGAAGCATTTCTACAGTTAAATCATAAAACTCACTGATCCAAGGAAGTCAGGAATGCGTGACTCCTTCATAGCATCTGTTGCATTTTTCACCAAGGCCTGACCATGTCAAATTTGTGAGATGGCAAACACCATCATCTTAACCAAGTATATAAAAAGAATTTGAAACAACACTAACTGCTTTGATGTTCTCCAGGCTAATGGTTCCATTTTTGTTTGGCTCCAAAAGAGTAAACTGCTCCTTTAAATAAAATAGCTCGTCTACAGTTAACGTCTTGGACAGTGCCTGTGTTGGTTCCCATCACAATAATATTCTGCTTAGTTATTGAGAAGCTTAATGTATAGTGTGATCAGTTGAAAGCAAAAAGAGCATTACATAACAAAGAAAAGAAGCACCTAAAAGTGCAATGCTTCAGTCACCTTCAATATTGGAAAGAAAATGCATAAATAAAACTTCTTGTCATGTCTTTAGCTCATACTTCCAAAGAGCATTTTCATGATAAGATAATCAACTCATTCGAAAAGAATATAAACATTAAATGAATACAAATTTTTATCATATACATATACACACCCTTAAAGCTGCTTTTCGTAGAGATGAGGAACGCATATATGCTTTCATGAGCTTGAATATTAGAATATCCAGGGGTACTTTTACATCCTTGTTGCTTTTAATCCATGGATGACCTGTGACATACAATAGTAAGCAACAAAATAGAAATATAATAAATCATGGGAACCTCCAGTGATTTACTGAGATTCTCACTCAATGCTTGTGCTGCAGTCATTCTTTTCCGTGGATCTTTATTTAATAGTCGCTTAACAAAATTCCTTGCCTCAGCTGACAGAGACGGCCAAGGAGGTTCATCAAAACTTGGATCAGCTTTCAATACAGCACGAAAGATACCAGATTCAGTTCGGGCCCAAAAGGGACGGCTGCCACATAATAAAATATATGCAATGACTCCAATACTCCAGATATCAGCCTCAGTACTGTAAGCTCTATGTAGAACTTCAGGAGCCACATAATACGCACTACCAACAATATCATTAAGCCTTTCATCTGAAAGGCACAGAAAAAAGTAAAATATAAAGCAACTCCAAGATAGTAAATGGCATGCAACATGCATGAATGAAATCAAAATATACCTGGTTTAACAAAATCTGACAACCCAAAGTCTATGGCCTTTAGCTCCGAGTTGTCATCCTTAGATGTGAACAAAAAGTTCTGATCCAAAAATTAGCAATCCTTAGAATATAATGCTTGATAAGAATAAGAAAATAACATCCACATACCACATGAACCAAAATCATAACAATATTAGAAATATGTCATGCAAGAGTATAGGAGTACATCAATTAATGAGAAAATCCTTCACTAGAGCCTACAATTTGCTGTCTCCTACCCATCTTGTTTAACATAAAATGGAAACAAACATTTTTTCCCAACGCGAAAGATATATTGGGCAACATGGCCTAGGCTCAATATTCTGATGCAGGAGAAGAAAAACAACTGCCGAAATTGTGAATATAATTTTACCTCAGGTTTAAGATCACGATGCACAACACCCTGCAGGTGGCAAAACGCAACAACATTTAATATTTGTCTCAAGACAGCCTTTGCATCTTCCTCAGTGTATTTTCCACCCCTGTGCACATAGAGAGATATCTATTAGCCATGAAACACAGTTTTTTGTCTCTTCAACTCAGTTCTGTGTATACCAAATTTCCATCATCAGAAACCAAATATTGGAAACTCACAAGAATTTACACACACATAGAGGAAGAAGAAGAAGAAGAAAGAAAGACAGATACCTTGATAGGATTCTGTCTAACAGCTCCCCTCCTTCACACAATCTGCAGGATGCAGAACAGATTAAGAGGGGGAAAAACGTTATTCATGAAGAAAAATTAAAGTGTTTTTCTGCTTAATCATCTAGAAGAAAAGGACAGACAGTCTTGACACTATAAGCAAAATGATCACAAATAATGAAATATAGCATTCAAATTACATAAGCAATGTAATCAAAGCTTACTCCATTACTATATAGACATTATCATGGTCTTCATATGCATCGTAGAACTGTACAAGATTCTTGTGCCCAGTTAGAGCTCTCAATATTTTTACTTCTCTTCGGACATCCTCAATTGCAATGGCAGTAGTCATCTACAGTTAAAACGTACAAATTAAAATACATTTTACATAAATTTCAAAAAAGATAACATATATGTTGCATATGCCACATGAACCATGTGACTTTGCTTCATTTTCACCAAGGCTAGCCTAATTCGGGGAACCCATCCAGTGGTAAGACTTTTTTCCTTACATCACAGCATTACTGTTGGATAATTTGAACATCCCATAATGTCCGCCTCAACATTGTGCCACGTTTAGAGATTTTAGACAGGATAAACTTATACATCAGTCGTCGCGGATAGAAACTTCATATGTTAACGGAAATGGAGAAATGCATGATCACCACCATTGGCAAGCATAACACATGTCATTAACTCTACAACTACACTGATTAACATTCCCAACGAATTATCCACTGAGAATTGACATGGATCTTCTCATGTGTAAATATGTATATTCTGATACTTGATCTTCTCATGAGGATCCATTGATTTCCTTCATCAAATATCCATCAAAAGACACCCTTTTTAAGAAAATTAACAACATAACCAAGCTAATCTAAGAAACCATTCAAAAAGACGAAGCTAACTGCAATTACTGAGAAATTAACAGCTAAGAATCTCATCAAATGAATGCTAATATAATTCACAAACCTTAGCTTTGGGGATGACTTTCACTGCCACCTGCTGCCCCTTCAGTTCCCCTTTTTTGAACTTGGCAGCACAGGTGTACCCAAAATGCCCTCTTCCAACTTCACTTCCAACCTCAAATTTGTTTCCAAAATGCTTCGAAAACCCGAAATTCTTATCCAGTGCAACCACCTCATCGGCCTCGCTACCTTCCGGTATGGTGGCCTCGTTAGGCTTCACCGAACCGTGCCGCCGGGCGAGCACCGCCCTTATGTGTTTCGCAGGAGATGGCGGCGGGAACGGCCGTTTGAAGAACCGCCTGGGCGTGGAGTCGGAGGTCGCCGGAGATCTCGCCGCCGGCGACTTCTTGGAGAACCAGTAATGTGCCGGACTCGGAGTGTAGAATGGGAAGAACGGGGATCTCTTAACGCCGTCGTTGGGTGCGTCAGCGCTAGGGTTTCCGCCATTAACGGAGCTGGAATGAGCTCCAGCACCATCATTATTATTAGCTGTTGAAGAATTGCCATGAGGATCGAAATTTCGAGAAGAACGGGTGGGATTCGAGTAGGGTTTCGAATTGCAGAGACCCATTCGAATTTCCCCAACTCAAAAAAAAAACAAAATTGTGTGTAACGGGATTAAAGAATGGTGGTGGAAGAAGTTAAAGGAGTGCATGTAATTGTAACCTCATGACATAGAGGAGGTTGAGGGTTGAGAGTGTAGTGGTAGGGTTTTTGGTTTTGTGAGAATTTAAGGTTGGTTAGGTTGGTTGATGAACGAAGGTGAGAGTGGTTTAAAGAATGGTGGGGACTGGGTTGAGTGAGAAGAGAGAAAGAGAAAGTGTGTAGTTGTGTAGTGTACTACTTACTGAGCTTCTTATTGTAAATGGAAACTGGCGATAGTTTCGTTTTCTGACTTAAGCTAACAGCTAAATTAATTGATCTTCTTTTGGATTTTAATTCGTTTACTGTAATTAATTAATTAATAATTTTTTTTTTGTGATTAATCGTTGAAACTTGAAAGAAAAGGGAAGATGTGTGGAGTGTGGACCGTGGACTGTGGAGTGTGGACCCGGCCCATCAGTGGTCCACATGAATTGTCTATGCAAATCGCACAGTAGACTCTCTACGTGGAAAGCTTCTGCTGGGGCTCTTTTTTATTACGTTCTAATGAGATCACTTTTATAGTTTTATACATAGACAAACTAAGTTGGAACTACCAAAAACTAACATGGATTTTTCGAATAATTAGTTTAATTATTTGTTTAAATAAATATTAAATATTTGAATTTCACTTTGTATACGCGTAATTTATTAATTTACAATAAATATTATTAAAACTAAAAAATTGAAATTACTAAATTTTAATATAACGTAAAAATATATCGTTTAGTATTTGTTAATAAATAATATTATATTACCAGTAAATTTTATTATTTTTAATTAATATTTTAGTTAATATTTTATATTATAAATAATAAATTTTAAATTTTAGATACTAAGTTTTAATTTTAATTGTATAAAATAAAATACAATAAAATATTATTTTCACTTTTAATTTTTGAATCAAATTCTATTTTAGTTTTTAACATTTTAAACATTCTATTTCAATTTTAAAAATTTTTAAAATATTTAATATTGTCTTATTCTTAAATTTAATTACAAGAATAATTAACGAGATAAATGACTCGAAAGTTAATAACATTATCAATTATTCTTCACATACAAGTCAATTTTTTATACAAGTCTATATAAGTAATTTATATTTATGCGCGCACATTTTTCTTTTTGTTGTTACTGCATGTTCTTCGTTATTTTTCTCTTTTTGTTATTGTCATCACTAACACCACCACCAACTCCTAACACCACCACCACCTCCTCCTCCTCCTCCTCCTCTTTCTCCTTCTTTTTCATTGGAATTTCTTCTCATTCTTCCTTCTCTTCCTTCTCGTCCATCATAAATTATCTCGTTGTTGAAAATAATAAATAATTCAAGTTCAGATTGTCAATTGAACCAAAACAAAATTGATTATTGTTTTGAATCCAATCAAGTGGCTGAGGTGTGGTTCAATTCTAGTTAATTTTTTTGTTACTAGTTTATGATTCTATAGGTGAATAATGTTTTATCGTTGATGGTTTGAATTGAAGGTAATGTAAAAGTCCTACATTAAAAAAAATATTTTTCTGTATTTGTAGCAAATTTAGGTGTAACACGAAGATATTTTGATGTAAAACGAAGATATTTGAGTGTATTGTTTAAGAATTTTCGGTGTATGTGTACTAATAAGTTCTGCATAATTCAAAACTCTTCTTCTTCCTCCTCCTCATCTTCTGTTGCTTCTTCTTCTTCTTTTTCATCATCATCATCATCATCTTCTTCTTCTTCTTTGTTATTCATTTTTTTTCTTGTTTTATCTTCTCAGATTTCTTCTTGTTTTACTCTTTTAACAACAGTAAAAACAAACAAAAAATCAAATAAAAAATAAGAAGAAACACATAATGTTGCAAAATTACGTAGAAGATGATGAACTTACATTTATTCAACTAAAAGAAAGAAAGAAATAAGGAAAAAAAGAAGAAGCAAAAAAAATGCAGCATCAAAAAAAATATTTTTATGTATTTGCAGCAAATTTGGGTGTAACACAAAAATATTCGAGTGTATTGTTTAAGAATTATCAGTATATGTGTGCTGATAAGTTCTGCATAATTCAAAACTCTTCCTATTCCTCCTCCTCATCTTCTGCTATTGTTTCTTCTTTTTTTTCATCATTATTTACCATCATCTTCTTCTTTTTTTATTCATATTTTTCTTTTTATTTTACCTTCTCAAGTTTCTTTTGTTTTACTATTTTAACAAGAATAAAAACAAAAAAATCAAACAAAGAAGAAGAAGAAGCACATAATACTACAAAATTACTTGGAAGAGGATGAACTTACATTCATTCATAAAAGAAAGAAAGAAATAAGGAAAAGAAGAAGAAAAAATACAGTATTAGAGAAAATATTTTTCTGTATTTGCAGCAAATTTGGGTGTAATATGAAAATATTTGGGTATAACACGAAGATATTCGAGTGCATTGTTTAAGAATTTTCGATGTATGTATGCTAATAAGTTCTGTATAATTCAAAACTTTTCTTCTTCCTCCTCCTCATCTTCTGCTACTTCTTCTTCTTCGTCTTCTTATTTCATATTCTCATAATTCTTCTTAGGAGAAAAAAATCAAACAAAGAAGAAAAAATACATAATGTTGCAAAATCAATAGAAAGAGGAAGAGGGAAAAAAATGCAACAACAACAACAGTAATGAAAAAACAACGATGAAGATGAAACATGCGAAGAAAAAGGAGGAGAAACGCAAAGAAGAAAGAGAAGAAGAAGGAAGAGGAAGAGGAAAAGGAAGGCGGAATACAAAGAAGAACAACGTAATTTTGTATGCCAAAAAGACTTGTATGTGTAACAGTACTCTAATGTTATTGTTAAGTTATATCTTTTTTCTTGTATTAGAAAAATATAACCAAAATATTTTTTTACGATAGATTATAAATGTTAGAAATGTTAAGTTGCTTAGAGTTTTTTATTATAACATGTAGTTAGAATTTTTAAGTTATAAATGTTAGTTAGAGTAGTGATTTAGTAGTTTGTTAAAATTTTAAAACTACAAATGTTACTTAGAATAATGAATATAAATGTTGGTCAGAATAGTGTTTAGATATTTTTTTTCTTAATTTGGATGTTATAAATGTTGGAATAGTTAGTGAGTAGAAGTTTACTTAGAATTAAATTTTTGTTAAAAAGTGTCAGTTTAGAATATTGATTTAGGCTAGGACCATCATATGGTGGCAAAAAATCTTCTGAGATCGGAGAGGTAAATCTCATCTGGTAGACAGTGAACACCGTGTTCAGGTGATATACCTCATGGACATAGGTTGTCCAACTCAAATGTGAGTATGCACAGCATGCCAAAGCATGGCGACACAGATAATGAAGTGTTTAAAAATATCCGCAATCACATGTCTGATCCCTCAGGAACACTTTGTAAGAGCCAAGTGAGAAATTACCAATCAGAGTAGTATCGGCTATAGTAAACTCAGAATTATCCCTATCATACATAGTCACCATGAAACACCTAGATCCCTTTAAATTAGCTTCTATTGTCTTCATCAGATGCTGACTAAACTGCTGTCCAGTTTTCAGTTGTGCCTCTACCTCTCTTCCTTTACGAACAAATAGTTTGGCCAACCTCTCATAAGTGGGCTTCACCAACGAACAAATTGGAAGGTTCCTTGTGCCTTTTAGGATGGAGTTTACGCACTCGAAGATGTTAGTTGTCATATGTCTGAACCTCCGACCTCCATCACGGTGTTGAGTCCACTTCTCATACTCGTTTCTATTAGTTCAGTCACACATTGCAGGGTCTTTGAATCAGAGAATGTCAAACTAATAGTCAAACTCGATCTCTGTCTCGGCGTAAGCAGCGTTCACTAAAAAACTCCTTGCATCCTTGTCCTTAAAACTCAAGGCAAAATTTACCGCCATGCCACATGTCGGATACAATATACTCAGTAAGCACTAGGCGAAAGCCATCCACCATTAGGACCCTCCAGTGCATCCTTGATTTTGTTGTGCCTATCTGATATGACTAGAATACCCAGTTGAAGCGTCACATACTGCCGAAGGTGAGATAAGAAAAATGACCACGATTCAGTATTCTCACCCTCTACAAGTGTGAAAGCAATGGGAATATAGTTATCAGACCTGACCGGTTTGACCAAAAATTCGGTCACCTGGCCGGACCGAGCCACTCGTTGAACCAGTTATGCATCGGATCCAGTTGAACCCAATTCGACCCGATGGGTTTTCATAACCTGATGACCCGGTCAGTTAATTTAACCTGGTCCAGGTCGTGTTTTTTTTCCCTAATACCTGAAACGACGTCGTTTCAGACGCCCCTTTCTTTCCCTTTCAAGTTTCAATGAAACCCTAATGCCAAATGCCAAATTTGAGACCCTGAGGGTCTGAGTGGAACCCCCTAACCCCCAACCTCGTCTCTCTTCTCTCTTGGTAGTTCCTCATTCACGGCCTCACCCTCACCTCGTCTCTCCCCTCACCTCGACAGTTGTTGCTCTCAGTCTCTCACGGCCTCACTTTGTCACTGTCTCAGTCTCTCACCTCGGTCGTTGTCGCAGTCTTGTGCCCCTACGTTCGGTTCGGTGGTGGCAGAAGCAGACAGAACTAGTCAAGCAGCAGCTGCTCCCTCGGGTGGTGGTCGTTGTCATCTTGTGTCGCGCCAGTTGCGGTGTCGGAATCTGTCAATCAGGTGAGTTCCCTTCAAGTTTTTTAATCTGTTCTTTTACTATAATTGTTGTTGAATCTGGGGGTTGTTGCTATTGTATTTGGTTTTAGAGTTGTTGAACTGGAGAAAATTTGAGTTAGAAACTTAGAATTATTATTGAGTCTGGTTGATGTTGCTGTTGTATTTGGTTTTAGAGTTGTTGAGTTGGAGAAAATTTGACTTAAAAACTTAGAATTATTATTGAGTCTGGTTAATGTTGTTGTTGTATTTGGTTTTAGAGCTGTTGAACTTGAAGAAATTTGAGTTAGAAACTTAGAATTGTTATTGAATCTCGTTAATATTGTTGTTGTATTTGGTTTTAGAGTTATTGAACTTGAGAAAATTTGAGTTAGAATTATATTGAATCTGGTTTAATGTTGCTGTTGTATTTAGTTTTTTAGAGTTGTTATTGAATCTGAGCAAATTTTAGTTAGAATTGTTGTTGAATCTAGTAGTTACTACGGTTGTATTTGATTCTTTAGAGTTGTTGCTAAACCTGAGATAAATTTTTTGTTACTGGATAATGTTTGAGTTGAATTTTGTTACTGAATAACAGAGTTGAATACTTGCTGGATAATTTTTTTGTTGTTGGATAATGTTTGAGACTTTGAGTTGAATACTTGCTGGATAATTTTTTTGTTGTTAGATAATGTTTGAGTTGAATACTTGAATTTTGTTCCTGGATAACGTTTGAATTGAGTACTTTATGGTTGTTGCTGTGTTGCTTAAAAACTCATTAGGCAAATTTCTTGTTGCTGAAAATATTTTATTTCTTTTGCTAAAATATAAAAAATGTCTTCATCTCAAACACCATTAAAAACGTCACCATCTCAAGAACAAGCATCATCAGCAACTCCTGATTTTACCACTAAAAGACTTGCATTTTAAATTTTAAGATATTATTTTAATTTTTTTATATAATTTTATATTTTTTAATTATGATCGGGTTAACCGGGTGAATCAGTGACTGAAGAACTGAAGATTGACGGTTTAGAAGTTATAGTAAACTCTCGTTGTAAGTATAGTTACTAAACCAAGCAATCAACCTTTCTTACAAACGTTTTGGTTGTCACAAGTAACAAACCCTTTTAAAATTGATAACCGAGTATTCAAACATCGGGTCGTCTTCTCAAGGAATTGCAGGGAGGTATGTTCTTATTATTAGTTATGGGTTTTGTAAATTGGGGTTTTGAAAGTGAGGAACAAGTAAATTAAATGACAAATAAAATAAAAAATTGACTATAAAATAAACTCTTGGCAAGATATGAAATTTCGGAAGTCCTATCCCAGTTACTCCTATGAGAATGGAAATTAATCCCACTTAGTTAACCTTTGCGTAAGCAAGGAAAAGTCAAGTGAACTAATTGGTTAGATTTCCCAAGTCCTAGCCAAATCCTAAGGAAAGACTAGAGTTAGTGGAATTACAGTTAATTAGCCGACATAACAATCAATCATGAATAGTTGATAACTCAAGAGCTTCCAGTTAATCAATTAAAGCCAATAATATAAAAAAAGCTAAATATGAATCTTGGATCTGAAATATCTCAAATAACATACATTCAAAGCAATAAAATCTAACATGGACAATATTCATAAGCCAATTGGGCAACATAAATCAAATACAAATAAAAGCATTAAAGTATCTCAAAGTAGAAGAGAAGTCAAAATAAAGAAATATTGAACCTGATATGAAGATGAGATAAATCCCTAATTTCTAAAAATCCTAATCCTAAATCCTAAGAGAGAGGAGAGAGCCTCTCTCTCTAAAAACTACATCTAAAACTAAAATTATGAATTATGAAAGCATCATTATGAATGGATGCATTCTCCCACTTTATAGCCTCCAATCTGTGTTCTCTGGGCCGAAAACTGGGTCAAAAACAGTCCAGAAGTTGTTGATTGTGAAATCTGGGTCGTACAGGTCGCGGCAAAGTGACGCGGAGGCGTCGTCCACGCGTCCGCGCGGATTGAAGTTCGTAGATGCGACGCGTCAGATGGAGCGCGCGTTCGCGACGTCTATCTGTACGGTCACTATGGCGAATTATATATCAAATCGAAGCCCCGGACGTTAGCTTTCCAACGCCAGTGAAATCGCATCATTTGGACCTCTGTAGCTCAAGTTATGATCGTTTTAGTGCGAGAGGGTCAGGTTGACAGCTTTGCAGTTCCTTCAACTTCTTGTATTCCTTCCACTTTTGCATGCTTCCTTCCATCCTCTAAGCCATTCCTGCCCTGTAATTCCTGAAATCACTTAACACACATATCAAGGCATCTAATGGTAATAAGAGAGGATTAAATAAAAGGAAATAAAAGCCAAAGAAACATGTTCATAGCACAGAATCAGGAAGGAAAATATAAAACATGCAAATCATATGAATAAGTGGGTAAAGAGTTGATAAAAATCACTCAATTGAGCACAAGATAAACAATAAAATAGTGGTTTATCAACCTCCCCACACTTAAACATTAGCATGTCCTCATGCTAAGCTCAAGAGAAACTATAAAGGAGTGAAGAGGAATGATAAAGAGTATGCAATGCAACCTGTCTATGTGAATGCAACTACATGCAAAATGTTTCTACCTACTTGGTTAAAAGTAAATAAGTTCTCCAAGACAAACATAATTCAAATTCCACTAATTCAAATCATACAGTGAAAACAAGTAAACTTGTAAGAAGATAGCTCATGAAAGCAGGGAACATAGAATCAAGCATTGAACCCGTACTAGTAGTGTATGTCTCACTCTAGTCTCTCTAATGTATAGGGTAATCACTCTATTCTTCTCTAATCATACTTTCTAAACTTTGTTCTTCATCTAA
>NC_029776.3:8241099-8250707 GCF_000817695.3 Arachis duranensis
CAATGCACATAGTAAATTAATTATTTTGATTTCACATGAGCATGCTTCCCAAATTTTCAAATAACTTATTCAATTTAATTTCTTACTTTTTCTATCATCCATGTTCCCATAAAATTCCCCACAATTAAATTTTACACAATATCTATCTTAAGCTAACCAAGGATTCAACTTAGGATTTTTTTATTTTGTTTTTCTGCTTAAGGCTAGTAATGTGGTTATAAAACAAAAGGGGATTAAAAGGCTCAAGGGGGCTAACAAGGGTGATGTAAAAGGTAGGCTAATTTGGGAGTGGTGAGCTAGAATCAAACAATGGCCTCAATCATATGCAAGCATGTAAATACACTAAATAATGGACATATAGAATGGAACAAAACAAAGATTGTAGTTATAGAGAAGAAAACACACAAGAATAAAATATTTATGGTTAAATAATGTAACCATGTAAATAAGCTCAAACCTCACAGGTTGTGTGTTCTTTGGCTCAAAAACTATGTTCTAAATACAACTTCAAACAAATTTAACACATAGAAAATTTTAATTAATTTTTTTAAAATTTAAATTAGTGAAAATTTTCAAAAATAGGGTCTTTAAAAGAAACTTATTATTTTTCAACCAAGTAGTACTTAAATGCAAACAATCAACTACACATGCAATCTATTATGCAATGCAACAATGAACAAACAAAGAAAACAGAATATTGGTGTTGAGAAGAGAATAACTAACCTGTGGAGATCGGTATCGACCTCCCCACACTTAAAAATTGCACCGTCCTCGGTACATACTGAGATGGGCAGGTGGACAGGTTGCACCAACTGATGCTTTTCTCCAAAGATTGTGTGGTAAACTTGTTCACAGTTCCAATTAGAAAATCGTCTTTTTCCCTCTTGGTGGCCAGCCTGAAAGAAGAGGAAAAAGAAGAAAAAGTAACCCAGAAATAAAAATAAGAATATAAATAAAGTTTGGGTGGGTTAATGCCAAATAATGAAGGTCTCAATTACATGGTAGCTACAACATGCAAGTGAGAAAATAAGAGAAGCACATGGCATGTCAACTAAATAGTAAACAAGTTAAGAAGCACCTAAAAGAATGCAGGAGATATGCAACAGATGAGTAAAAAGATTGTAATACCTATGTAAAACAGCAAATATAGAAAAGGAAGGGAGAAGAAGAGAAAAAAGAGAGTAAAGAGAGAAGAAGAAAAAAAATGAATAAGGTGAAGAATAGAGATAATAGAAGAAAGGAAAGAAGGAAGAAGAAATAATTAAGAAAAGGGAAAGAAAAAGATTAAGAAAAGATAAGATAGTTGGCGCTAGGATGGATAGGCTGTGCGGCGCAGGGGACGTGGACGCGTGGTGCACGCGATCGCGTGGGGTGTGATGAATTTAAGTGACGCGGACGCGTAGGGCACGCGAACACGTGACTCGATTTGTGCTAGTGGTGCGAGAGTAGCCTCGCGTACGCACAACTCTCTTTTTAAATGCATTTTTGCCAAAAATCTAGGGTGACGCGGTCGCGTGGTTAACGCAATCGCGTGGATGGCCTAAATTTGAAAACGGCGCGGACGCGTGGGGCACGCATACGCGTGGCAGGGTTTGTGCTTCTAGCACAAGTCCAGCCCAATTGTAGCTCAACTTTCGGCCATACACCCTTTTTACGTCGATTTCAGGGCACGCGTTCGCGTGGGTGACGCAGACGCGTGGGAGGCATTTTTCCCACATGATGCGGACGCGTCATCAACGCGGTCGTGTGGATCAATCTGTGCTAAATGAACGCCTCCAGCCACGCTTTCGCGTGACTCTCTGTTCACTTTTCTTTTCTCCCTAATGCACCTGCGACGCGGACGCGTCAGCGACGCTGTCGCGTCACGTGCGAATATTTTTTTATGCAATATGCAGAATGCAATGCTTAATATGAATGCTATGCATGATTCCAGGTTCAATAAAAATTCAAAAACAGACTAAAATTTAAACTGAAAAAAGAACGATCATACCATGGTGGGTTGTCTCCCACCTAACACTTTTAGTTAAAGTCCTTAAGTTGGACACTTGGCGAGCTCCTTGTCATGGTGGCTTATGCTTGTACTGATCCAGGAATCTCCACCAGTGTTTGGAATGCCAGCATCCTCCAGGGTCCCAAACAAGGTACGTAAAACCCTTAGGTGAGTTCAAGAAGGCTTCAAGGCTCCCGGAGTGTTGAATGTCGGAATAGATTCCAGGATCCCAAATGCTACTTTTACACCAATCTTTGTCTTGATCTGCATTTTTCCAGCCGGGTGGTGAGTAGTCTAAATTCTCACTGCAGTGACCAAACAACTTCCGAGATCCTTTCAATTGAGCTTGACACCAATCCTTGCACCTCAAGTTGAAGTGTGAAACCTTATTGAATCTTGCATACCAACTCTGAGTGCGAGTCAATTCCCTTTTTCTCTTAAAGCCGCAAAGAGCTCTAAGCTGGCCATCTGTTTCAAGTAAACCATATTCAAGTGGAAAAGTGAAGATAAAAGCCAAGGATTTTACCCACTTGAAGTCTGTATTGGGTGGTACTGGCCTTGGGATAGGTGTTTCTAATGGCTCTGCAAGCTCTACTCCCTTGTAGTCTTCTGTGAATTCCTCCACTTCTTGGCAAATTTCTTCCACTTCAACCATGTCTTGATCAAAGTCACTGTTATCTTCCTCGTCACTGGAGTCATAAATTGGAGGTTGAGAAAAGTCGACCTCTGCATCATCTTCGTATTCACTTGGGGAAGATTCTTCTGTCTCAAAGAATTCACTTGCGAATGCAAGTTCATTGCTAAGAGAACTCGACTTGTGATTATCATCATCAAGGAAACTTGCGTCTTGGGTTATTCTGTCCAGTTCTTCATAAGATATCTGCATTGGAGGCTGTGCAACATCCTCTTTAGCGTCAATTGTAACATCCTTGACGGAGTTTTCCATGACTCTGTGTTCCCGTGGAGGTTCAGCATCTCCTAAATCTTCAACCAACTCTTCTTCTTCTACAATGACAGTGTCCTCTACTTGTTCCAGTGCGAAGTTATGCTCTATGATGTTCACTGGAGTTTCTTGTGTCTTCTTTACAATACATTCTTCATTAAATTCTCCACATGAAGCCATGGGGGTCTGTTGAGTGTCTGAACGTTTGGAAGATAATTGATTAATTGCTTGCTCCAGTTGATGAAGGGTTGCATTAAATTGTTTTACTGATTCTTCGAGGCGAACCTGTGATTCTTGGCTTGATGGATATGAACATGGTGCATAGGGGTGTGGTGGTTCTTGGGAGTAGTTGGATTTGCGTTGGGGTGGATACGGATCATGTAGTGGCGGATGGTGAAAAGAAGCTTGTGAGTGTGGTGGGTTGAAGTTGTGTTGAAAGGATGGTCTTTGAGCATAGGGTGGGGCTTGTTGGTAGCTACAAGTCGGTCCACCAAATCTATCAGTTGGGTATGCATTGTAGAATGGTCTTTGTCCATGATATCTAGGATGATGTTGTTGCCCAAAGGGGTGATCAGATCCTTGTGGCTCCATCCATCTTTGATTGCTTAGAACTTGATGCATAGTCCTGTTATAGCTTCCATTCCTTGCAACAAAATTAGAACCAAACTCAAAGCGAGAGGGGTGAGAATTCATAGTAGCTATCAGAAATAAGAGGGAAGAGAAGGAACAAATAAACAAGTAAAAGAAAAATATTTTTTTTGAAAAATATTTACAATAACCAATAATAAGACACACGTTTGCAATTCCCCAGCAACGGCGCCATTTTGAAGAACTGAAGATTGACGGTTTAGAAGTTATAGTAAACTCTCGTTGTAAGTATAGTTACTAAACCAAGCAATCAACCTTTCTTACAAACGTTTGGGTTGTCACAAGTAACAAACCCTTTTAAAATTGATAACCGAGTATTCAAACCTCGGGTCATCTTCTCAAGAAATTGCAGGGAGGTATGTTCTTATTATTAGTTATGGGTTTTGTTAATTGGGGTTTTGAAAGTGAGGAACAAGTAAATTAAATGACAAATAAAATAAATAATTGACTATAAAATAAACTCTTGGCAAGATATGAAATTTCGGAAGTCCTATCCCAGTTACTCCTATGAGAATGGAAATTAATCCCACTTAGTTAACCTTTGCGTAAGCAAGGGAAAGTCAAGTGAACCAATTGATTAGATTTCCCAAGTCCTAGCCAACTCCTAAGGAAAGACTAGAGTTAGTGGAATTCCAGTTAATTAGCCGACATAACAATCAATCATGAATAGTTGATAACTCAAGAGCTTCCAGTTAATCAATTAAAGCCAATAATATAAAAAAGCTAAATATGAATCTTAGATCTGAAATATCCCAAATAACATAATAACATACATGCAAAGCAATAAAATCTAACATGGACAATATTCATAAGCTAATTGGGCAACATAAATCAAATACAAATAAAAACATTAAAGTTTCTCAAAGTAGAAGAGAAGTCAAAATAAAGGAATATTAAACCTGATATGAAGATGAGATAAATCCCTAATTTCTAAAAATCCTAATTCTAAATCCTAAGAGAGAGGAGAGAGCCTCTCTCTCTAAAAACTACATCTAAAACTAAAATTATGAATTATGAAAGCATCATTATGAATGGATGCATTCCCCCACTTTATAGCCTCCAATCTGTGTTCTCTAGGCCGAAAACTGGGTCAAAAATAGCCCAGAAGTCGTTGATTGTGAAATCTGGTCCGTACAGGTCGCGGCAAAGTGACGCGGAGGCGTCGTCCACGCGTCCGGGCAGATTGAAGTTCGCAGATGCGATGCGTTCGCGTGGAGCGCGCGTTTGCGTCGCCTATCTGTACGGCCACTATGGCGAATTATATATCAAATCGAAGTCCCGGACGTTAGCTTTCCAACGCAAGTGGAACCGTATCATTTCGACCTCTATAGCTCAAGTTATGATCGTTTTAGTGCGAGAGGGTCAGGCTGACAGCTTTGCAGTTCCTTCAACTTCTTGTATTCCTTCCACTTTTGCATGCTTTCTTTCCATCCTCTAAGTCATTCCTGCCCTGTAATTCCTGAAATCACTTAACACACATATCAAGGCATCTAATGGTAATAAGAGAGGATTAAATAAAAGGAAATAAAAGCCAAAGAAGCATGTTTTCAATCATAACACAGAAATAGGAAGGAAAATATAAAACATGCAAATCATATGAATAAGTGGGTAAAGAGTTGATAAAAACCACTCAATTGAGCACAAGATAAACCATAAAATAGTGCTTTATCAGTGACCCATCGGTTGAACCAGTAATCCGGTGACCCGGTCATACGACTGGATTGATTACCAATTCGGTTCTGATAACTATGATGGGAATGATGTTAGAATTCCCATCTTGAGCAATCACAACCATCAGTGTACCCTCATATTTGCGTACACTGTCAATACTAATCAATAGCTTACAATGCCTAAAGGCCTCGATACACGGTGGAAATGTCCAAAACAACCGATGGAAATAAGTTGAGGACCATCTACTATCCCACCAACTTACATAGGACTCGTCGTTAACACTGTCAGGCATCATCATCTGCACACCTAATACCCATCGTGATAACTCATTGTATGACTCTTTTCAATTCCCATATATCTGCGCAACGGCCTTTTGCTTAGTCAACCAAATCCTCCAGTAAGTCAGTTTAAATCCAAAATGTGTCTTTGTCGTATTCTGCAGTACCTTGATCGATACGGCCACATCAGTTCTTATCATAGACAGTATGAAAGCATAAATAACATGATAATCAAGGATCTAGTGATCACTAGATATGGACGTGACCAGACATGTATGAGGTCCATTATACCTCCTTATCTCCCAAATATCTTTCCGCTAGCGAAGAGTGATCCGAATCAACCATGCGCAACCGTTTTCAAACTCCTTGCACTTTTCATGATACTTGACATGATCATATTCCAGCACTCTGAACTCAACTCCACGACAGATGCTATAAGTCTTCACGCTTAAGACGGCTTCCTCTTTATCTTGAAACTGCTGACCAATTTGAAACTCAACTAGACTTCCTGTATCTTGTGTATCTCTGGCCCTAAATCCAGATGCTACATCTGGTAACTCCTGTTGTGTCATGGCTTCCAAGTCTAAAGTCCAAAAGTGCATGAGGTATTGCTGAGTTTCCGAACTCGATGCTCCACCAACCCCACTAGAATACCCCTCCCAGATCATCATCGCTATCACATCAATCATGGCGGGCTCCACATCATCATCATCATCTCGCAAAACATCTTCCACACCATTTGGTTCTCCACCATCCCTAGAAACCAAAATCATAACACGAGTACCGGCCATTGCAATAGCAAGCTGACCGAAAGATCAATTATCCCCTATTTATCCATCACCATTGCAGTTTAGATCAGCTACGAAGGACGAAGATGCCACAAAAACTACCTCAAGTGCAATGACAGGCATAGATGAAGAGGCATTAACAGACATTAAACTAAAGGCTCCAGGCATTGCTAAATATTGAGGATTTCGGTTCGATCATTCTGAATTATATATCACATCTCCAAACTTGGCCAATAGTTCATAAGTTCTAATCTCGAGAAGCTGATGAAGACAATGAAACAAAACTTGCAAATCTTTGTTACTGCCTATCATAAAGAAGTCATACTTTACACCATCTCGTACAATAAAAATTAAAATTTTATAAAATAACTTTTTGACCGTTTTACGCTATACAGTTTCAATTTTTGAATTATAGTAGTTTAAAACTTAACAAAATTCGTAGATCCAAAAAAATAGAAAGATTACTTCATAATACAAGTACCATGTTGACATAATAATAAAGGTGTCTTATTAAATATAGTTTAAGAAAATGTTTTATTTATATAAAATAGGTAATTCACATCAATAAATGAAATCGCATCTAATTTTACATCAACTTTACATCAACGTTCTAAAACTAAAATATTATATGCATGTATCATTTTTATAATGATATATAAATCGAAGTTATCTAATTCCATTTACTATATCTTCATGTAAACGAAATGCATTGATTTGATTTAGCTGAAATAGGGATAAATCGAATTACATTGATCCGATTACTAGAGAAATTTAAATCAACACTACTTGTTTTGATTTATTACGTAATAAAAACCTAATTCGAAGTTATCAAATTCGATTTACTAATATATTAATGCCAAGATATAAATCGAATTCATCTAATTCGATTCACTATAAGATACAATCTATATAAATACAATCAAAATGGAGGTAATTCTTTAAAGTATGACTTTTAATAACTAGTGAAGATAATTTTTTTATTTTTATATATTATAGAGAGACGATTAAAAAAAATACAAAAAAAATAAAATTTACAGATAAGGATTCATCAAGTGTCTTTATCAAACTTAGAATATATCCATCAATCAATAAAAATTAACTAAAAGAGTGTTATTTTTTAATTGATCAACTAAAATATTATTTTACGAGTAATTTCAGTACTAATTTTTTTAATCTCTTATATTTTTCTTATTTACCTCTATCTGAAATTCATTGACATCCAAATATTAATTACAAATGAATTAAAATTTTTTTTAAAGAATTTATATATATATAATCAAATATATTATGAATAAATGGTCTAATTTATTCTTAAAATATCATTCATTTTTTAAATTGATTTTCAAATTTTTTTAATTAAATTCATTTTTCAAATATTTTAAATTAATCACATTAGTTCTTCCATTATTTTTTTTGTTAATGGTGTCAAAATTTGCTAATGTAACATATTAAGTAATACCATAATACACACATAATAGTCTTAATTGGCTATTAACATAATAAATTTATAAAATAATTGAGGAAAAAACTTAAGACATTGGAATCTCTCAATTTGGAGTCAATTTTATTTAATTTTATAAATTGATCATATTAATAGTCAATTAGGACTACTAGATAAATATTATAATGTTATTTAACGTACCATATCAACAAACTCTAACATCATTAACAATAAAAATGACAGAATGAATAATATGACTAATTTAAAATTTTTAAAAAATAAATTTAATTAAAAAATATTTCAAAAATCAATTTAAAAACAAATAATTTTTTAAAAACTAATTCCACTATTTATACACCAAAAATTAATTATTCTTACAAAATACATATTAAAACCTTCCTATGGAGTTGGAGTATGGATGAGGGTTTTGATGATAGAGGAAGGAAAGGATCATTAATGAAGAGGGGTCGAGGACGGAGGCCCTATATGGCTTTCCCTTTTGAGGCAAATCAATGCTCTCACCGCCTCCCTCTTCGATAATCTTTATTTATTAAATAAAACAAATAAAACGCTATATGTCAAACACTTCTAAAAAGTAAAAAGGAAGTTAGCAATTTGTATTTATCGCCTTACATTATGTAGTGTTTGCTAACTTTCTCTTTGCCACATGATGATAAACACTAGTTTGGTGAAAGCCAAACAAAAAAATAACCAAGTAAGAAATAAAGTTAAAAGAGGTTGGCGTGAGTGTGTCTCAATATATATATACATGCTTTTTTAAATTTTGAAAATTATTATAACAAATATGTTTCTCTGTCTATTTTCAATGTAGCAACTAAAGCAACGGCAAATAGTTTAGTAGTTAGTTTATATATAAAATTTTAGGTTTAAACTACTTTCATTTATGCCTAACCAAAAAAAGAAGAAGAAAAAACTCGAATCTTGATAACACAAGTTGTGTAAACTAGGCATACTGATAAACATCATAGTGTTAATAGTAATTAATCTCTCATATATCATTGTTAACATTAAGAATTAAATTCATAACTTTTTTATGTTAATATGATATAATATTGGCTAATTTCAAATTTGATATTATTATTTATTTTTAATTCATATAAAAAAGAAGAATAATAACATGCCTATTAATAAATTAATATAATAGTATCAACCAGTAGTGACAATTCTAAAAAAATTTATTAGTGAGAACAAAATACATATAATATATCAATAAATTTTATAATTATTTTATTATTATAAAATATGATTAGTTTTTAATGATGATATTCTTTTGATATATCTTTTTATTATTACAAAATTATTAACGTAAATAATATTGTTATAAAACTACAATTTATAATTCCATAAAGATCTAAAAGTACAATATGAATATCAAATACACAGCAAACCAATTGTAAAAAAAAAATTAATAAAATTTTATTTCAAATAATCATGAATCAAACAATAAAAAAATACACCATAATATAATTACTAAATAAACAGAACAATTGAATAAATTAAAAAAATACAAAAGGTAAAATAGTAGAAAAAAAGTAGCATCAGCAGGTTGGATTTGAACCTTTGGACTAATTAAGATTAGAGTTACTTAATTAATTTGATTTTCTATTTTTTATTAAATAATTAATATAGTATTAATAGTTTTATTAGTCATTTTTAATTTAATATTAAAATAAAAATAATACTAAAACTAATAAAATTTATTATTTTTGACCAATATTCTAAATCTTAAATATTAAATTTTAATTCTTAAATTCTAATATTTTATTAATATTAATCCAAAATATTAATTAATATTAATAAAAAATATTAATTCTCTAATATTTTTTTA
>NC_029776.3:8251110-8280059 GCF_000817695.3 Arachis duranensis
AATATTTTATTCATTTTTTGTAATAGAGTATTGTAGTTATTTTCTATAAAAAATAATATTAATTTATACCAATTCAAGATTTGATTTACTATTTTTTCGGTTAAATAAATTTTTTTTAATCTAATTTTAACAAAACTAACACAATTTAATCGATTATATGTATTAAATTTTAATTGCTAAAAATTATTTAAAAAAAAATCGTTTAGGCATCTTTATTTGAGTGGCTCCTTTTTTTACGAAGTAACTTACCTTCAATAGCATTTCTACCTTTCTTGGCGTCTGGTTCTGAGATTCTTTGAAATGAATCACCATTTTTATATAAATGACAAACAGAAGAATCCATCCGACCCGCTTTCACAATTTCACGATATATAAAATTAACAGACAATATTTATTGGAAAAAGAATTAATATACAAATGATGGATAAGTCCTAAATGGTCCCCTATGTATCTTCCTTTCATTATTATTAATATATGCTTTCGTTTTCCCATCTTTGTTTCAAATTGAAACTTCATACGAAGAGATTCATTCCCAGATTATTCATTGTGTATGTTTCTTGTTACCCACTTACCACGCCATCAACATAATTCAGCTCCCCATGTAAATAAATGTTCCTAAGCAATTTCAAAATTTCAACATTCAATATTATTACTCATACCTTAATTTATCTCCATGTCTATAACATATAAAGTAGAAAAGTAGCACATAGCACACGTATTGGAGCATGCATCATCATCACTTGTGTGATTATTATTATCAGCTAATGTTGCTTTGTTGTTAGGCACTTAATCATTTTTGCCCAGTTGCCACATTCGTTGATATGCCCTCTTTAATTTGGATTATTATTATGTTTGCTTTAATTTGGGAGAAGTATTAATTTGGTACTCGAAAGATTCAATTCATGACGAACAAATTTTTGAAAGATATTGTCAACAAAATAGTATCAGAATAATTTGAAAACACGATAAAAAACCAATAAATGTGATATTTTTGTAAGTAATAAAAAAAACTTTTATATTTAGTAAACGATTTATTCATTAAATCTAAATTTTTTGACAATATCTAAATAAATATTTAGAAGATGCACAAAAATATTCGAAGTAAAATTTGATTTCTAAATTTTTCTTTTAATTTTTTAAAAAAATATAGTCATTGACAAATATTTTTTTAATTCATTAGACAAAAAAGTTACTAAATTTGAAGGATGAAGTGCATAGGCACTAATCACATGGAAAGTACCTCCCTCCACCACAAGTTTGATAGAGATGATCCGATCTCCCACCCTCTTGATATCCACTATGTCTTTCTTCCACTGCTTATCCACAATAATACATACCCCATTCCTATTATTCACCTTTTCTGTATACCAAAGTTTGAATCCAAAAGTATCCAACTCCCTAACTTTCGCACCAACTCATTTTATTTTTTGTAGGCACCTAATGTTAATCTTCCTCCTTGTCATGGTGTCCACCTCCTCCATGGATTTTCCTGTTAGGGTGCCTATGTTCTATGTCCTAAATCTCAACCTTCTGTCGCTCCGACCTTTACCTTTTACTTTGTGAACTAGCTTATTTACCCTCGTCCGTTCACGGAAACGCGGGGATCCTTGCTCATTTAACACTACATCCAGGCACCTATGCATTGGTCTTGCTCATTTGACACTGTACTTGAACCATACAGCGCATTGCTTCCAGGCAACGACCAAGCTTTAGCACAATAACGTCCTTGATTCATGTCATGAAAATTCGACTAAATTTTTATGTTGGTTGTCGAAAACCTAACACAACTCTCTTCCTTTATCCGGGATTAGGACTGACTATGTACCATAAGTGTAACATAATTAATAGATACACAATATATAAAATTAATTTTTTAAAATATATAAGTTATAATTTATTGATATGGAATTATAGATTATGTTCCTATTATTTGAGTTAGCTCGTGAGTTTTCGGTGAGATGAATTTGAGTTTAAGAAATAGGCTTGATCGTTAATGAGTCGAGCTGTGAGTCAAACTCAATTTTCGTGAGTTGAACTTGAGCTTGGTCTAGCTCGACTCAGCTCCGCTCACTTCCAACCCTAGTTAAAAGAGAGACCAATAATGTTATATTACATTTTCTTTTTCTATTTTTCTCTAAACATGTATTTTCCTCCCTTATATTACTAAAAGAATATAAGAATTTAATTTGTGATTAATCAACATTAATCAAATTTTTATTATAAAATTATATTTTAAATCCTTATTTTTATAAGATTTAAATTTAAAATTTAAAATTATTATTTAAAATTTAAAACTTAAAATAGTCTACGACAACAAACAATCAGCTAGTGATTAGAATCAGCAGTGAGAAGTGAAACTGTGGTGTTAAAAAGAAGAATAAAAGAGATAAAAATATGAGATTTGCTATACATACAAGTCTTTTTGGTATACAAATTTATACAAGTTGGCCCAAACTCAACAAAAATAACCAACAGTTTAGATTACGTGTAACACGCGCTTCCCTAACTCTTGAATAATACAAATGGTTATTTTCCCTCAATCAAAATTGCAACGCTCAAAATTCAAACAACGATCAAAATCTCTGAAAATCGTCGCAAAAAATGAAGGAAGTTGCGAAGCTGAATTCGAAAAGAATTATGAGAAAATGAAATAAGAATATGAAGAAGAAGAAGCAGCAGAAGATGAGGAGGAGGAAGGGAAGAGTTTTGAATTATGCAGAACTTATCCGCACATATACACTGAAAATTCTTAAACAATACACTAAAATATTTTTGTGTTGCACCCAAATTTGCTACAAATACAGAAAAATGTTTCCTCTAATGTTGTATTTTTTTCTTCTTCTTTTTTTTCTTATTTCTTTCTTTTTTTTAGTTGAATGAATATAAGTTCATCATCTTCCAAGTAATTTTGCAGCATTATATGTTTCTTCTTTTTTTTTGTTTGATTTTTTTTTATTTTTATTCTTGTTAAAAGAGTAAAACAAGAAGAAACATAAGAAAGTAAAACAAAAAGAAAAAGATGAATAAGAAAAAAAGAAAAAAAAGATGGTGACGATGATGAAAAAGAAGAAGAAGAAGCAGAAGACGAGGAGGAAGAAAAAGTATTTTCAATTATGCAGAAGTTATCAGCACACGTACACAAAAAATTCTTAAATAATATACTCAAATATCTTTGTATTACACTTAAATATCTTCAGGTTACACCCAAATTTGCTGCAAATACAGAAAAATATTTTTTCTAATGCTGCATTTTTTCTTCTTTTTTTCCTTATTTCTTTCTCTCTTTTAGTTGAATGAATGTAAGTTCATCCTCTTTCAAGTAATTTTGTACCATTATGTGTTTCTTCTTCTTCTTTGTTTGATTTTTTTTGTTCTTATTAAGAGAGTAAAATAAGAAGAAACTTGAGAAGATAAAACAAGAAAAAAAATATGAATAAGAAAAAAAAAAGAAGATGATGATGATGATGATGATGATAATGATGATGATGATAAAAAAGAAGAAGAAGAAGCAACAGAAGATGAGGAGAGGGAGAAGAAGAGTTTTGAATTGTGGATAACTTATCAGCATACATACACCAAAAATTCTTAAACAATACACTCAAACATCTTTGTGTTACACCGAAATTTGCTACAAATACAAAAAAATATTTTCTTTAATGCAGAACTTTTACATTACATTTAATTCAAACCATCAACGATGAATAACAATTTTCACAAATAAAAACAATACTATTCAGCTATAGAATCTTAAACTACTAAAGAAAACATTAACTAGAATCGAACCACATCTCAGCCACTTGATTGGATTCAAAACAATAATCAACTTCGTTCTGGTTCAATTGACAATCTGAACTTGAATTATTCATTATTTTTAACAACGAGATAACTGTTCAAAACTGATTTTAGAGCTTAATTTCAAAAACGTAGAGAATGAATAAAGAAAAATATAGAGAACGCAGAGATAAAAGAAAACGTAGATTTAAAATATTGAGAAAATTCGAAAACGAAAATAAAATTCTTTCATAAAAAGCAGTTATATATTCACGCGTTGATTGAAAAATTAGTTAAATTAAATAATATTTAAGGTAAATTAGAGTAAAATGACTTGTATATATAAATTTGTACGTGGAAAATAATCGTAAAAAGATATAAAAATATAACTTCAATGAATGAGTTTGTTATTTCGTTTGACCCAATTGTTAGTTGAGATCCATTTTAAATAAGAGGAAGTCTGAAAACCAACATTGCACGATCAATATTGCAACCAACACTAATATTAAAAAAAAATATTTGAAAACTCTTAAAAATAAGATCATCCCAAAACTAATCTAAAATCAAACTCAACAAAACAAAAAATTAGTTAGATTTTAGTAACTTATTATATAGTATTAACTGAAATTGACTATTATAATATTAATTCCCTAATGGCTAACATTACTCTTTTAATAATATTACCTGAAATTAGCTCCCAAATAGAATTGATAATAAAGTTACGTGGACTTTTCGTTAAAATATATTCATTTTTAAATTAATTATAACAACTAACTTAGTTCCCATTTCAACTATTACATTAATTCACACAATTAATCTAATGCAAAGAATTTTCTTTTTCTACGACTTTGCTGAGATGTATAAAATACGAGAACCAATACTTAGAATTTACTCTTTTACTTCCAAATAATAAGTATATGATTTATCATCATTCATACAATAAAAATAAGTTTTTAAAATCACTTAACCTCCCTTATCATGTAAAATAAGTAAACTCAAATAACTCATTTTCCATATAACGTTATTGCGAACGTTACTAAAATATTGTGCTAGGTTTACCATTTGAATAAGCTCATTTTTTTTGGGTATGATAATGAAGGGAGGTTAGAAGTAATCAATATTTATATATATATATTATTGTTATTATTATTTAATGGTTAATTGAATTTGAAATAGAAGACATGTATTAGTTGACCTGCTAAAACAATAATGATGGGTGTAAAAAGATGCTTTTGTGGTAATGATGTTACTAAGAAAACCAAAGAGAAAGAAATGTTTATTATTAGTAGTAATGGAAGCAAAGTCAAAGAGAGAGTGATGAGATGAGAGGAATGAAGAAGTGGACATGGTGGTTAACGCATTGATAGCAACCTCAGAATTATAGCATCATAAGAAAGAGCCCCCACTATATATTATTGATGCGCATGCTTATATTATTACCGTCCCTGCCTCTTCCACAACGAAACAGCATAACAAAAACACAAACCAAATATTCCTACACTACATTTATAACTCAAAATTTGTATTTGAAACTTGTAAAACATAAAGCAAACAGCCAAGTGTACATTAAATTCCTTGTCAATATTCATCAAAGTTTCAATATTCCTTCATATGACTAATCACCATCATTACTATTTTGAATACATAAATAAATAAATAAAATGATTAAGTACTTTTTTCGTCCCTAAAATTTGGGGTAAAAATTAAATTCGTCCCTGATCTTTTTTTGTTATTAAAATTATCCTCAACATTATAAAACATTATAAAATCGTTCTTTTGTCCAAAAACAACATTTTTTGGACGATTTTACCCTTAAATAAAAATTAAAAAAGAGTAGAAAACGGACATTGCTTCCCAACTGTTCGCATTCTCCCTCTTTCCATACATAGCCTTTCTCTACTTTATTATCAAATCCAAGACTTCCCCTAACCTCGTCCTCTTCGACTTCTACTTCTTGTTCGCTTTCGTCGGAACCACTAGTTAGTTTTTCTTCTTTTCACATCTCTTCTTTTATGTTTCTGATTTTAATTATTTAACCACCTCAATTTCATTCTGCACTATCAGCTGGGATTTACGGTACGTTTTATTTCACTTCCTAAACATAGATATATACATACATTAAGCTCTCAATTGCAGATTCTCTGATGATTTTTCTGACAGCAAAAGTATAATATGGAACTTCACTCTCCAACGTGAATTGGTTGCATGGTGAGACTGCTGAATTTGCTATTGTGAATTTGTTGTTTGTTGAATTTGGCTGTTGCTGTTGCTGAAAAAGAGAAGAATAAGAATTTTTTGAGTGGGGGAGGGGGAAGAAGGGGGAATTCGAAGAGAGTAGGAAGAAGGAGATGGGAAAGGAAGAGGGAAGAGAGATCGGAAATGAGGTTGGGACACTGGGGTGTAGGGGTGGGGTGTTTTTGTTTTTGTTTTTTAATATTATTTTTATTATTTTTATTAATTGTTAAGGGTAATTTGGTTAAAAAAATAAAATTAAAATAGAAAAGGATAATTTTATAACATTTTGTAACGATGAAGATAATTTTAATAATAAAAAAAAGTTGAGGACGAATTTAATTTCTACTCTAAACCTTAGGAACGAAAAAATAGTTATCCCAAAATAAAAAATATGAAATCATGAGTGTGTTTGATGATTCCTCTCGGCCCGAAGAAAATTCTATATATAAGAAATAGCTATAAGTAATTAGGACTTTGTGAATGCAATTCTCTTCCTTTTATAATTTTGTTTGGGGTCAAAATTAATAATGTATGTTCATTGCGAATGATACAATATGTAAATATATTTATAAGTATTAAGGGAATTGATATAATAAAAGAATTTAATTTTAATATATTGTCAGTGTTGAATAATTTTACACGTACATCTAATTATGTTGTATAAAATGCTTTACATTATCAGTACATTAAAATTAAACTTATAATAAAAATATAATACCCTATAATAAATATTTAAATATACTAAATAATTCTAATAAATAATAATTAATCTTAATATATTCTAGTACATAATACAATATTATTACATCATCAACTAAATAAGACATTCCCTTCTTCTACAATAGTCAAGCACATAACAAAGATTTTTAAAATCATATCAAGAATTGAAGGGCTTAAAACATTATTTATGCAATATTGCCATTATTACTTGATGATACAATATTGTTCCACTTTCATACAAATCTACAAAGATGATCTTTCTTTTAATTTCTTCTTTTGCAAATAAAAGTTTTTTTTTTTTGGCCAAATATATTGGACAATAACTCTTAATTCTAGGCCTCACAAACTTACGTATATTATGCACTCACACACACAGTTAAAGGTTTAATCTATTACCACTTAACCAAAGCCTCACTTTCAAATTAAAGTGTTTGTTTTTTTAAAAAAAAAAAACACACAAATGATGAGACACTACTAATTCAAATCCAAACTTGGAGTGTTTTTGTTTTCTTACGTTTTTGTTTAGTTGACAAACCTACAATTAGTCCTTACTTGGCCCTGTTGTCCAGTGAGCACACTGATGCGGCCCATTTTCTCCATAGAAACAGCAAAGTCTCTGAAGAAGAGAAGAGGCCACTTGCTATACATGTTGACCAATGAAGCAGTGGTGTTGTCACCCATTAGAGCCTGGTCTGATAGAAGCAGCCCTGAATTGTTGAGCAGGTTTCTGTAATACATGTTGTCGAATGTGTTGGTTGTCACAGGATCCAAGGGTGCCAAGTTTGTGTCAGAGCTAGCTTGGTTTGGACATAGGTTCTGTAGATTCTGTAGTAGTGAACCATCTAGTGTTGGATCCGATTTACCAGTTCCACCAAAGTTGAATAGCCTTGCCTTGAATGTAAAGCATTGTGCAAACCCAAAGGTGTGTGCACCTGCATGCATGCATTACATAATATTCAAATCATCACTTGTATAAAACATATGTTGTGATATACATACAAATATATAGTGGCTGATTAACATTTTGAATGTATTAAGAATGAAGAAGCGAGCAAACCTAGGAGCACTGCTACATCCTTCAATTCAAGACCTTTGGCAACGAACTTGGCTGTAATATTTTCAAGAGGATCAAAGGGTGATGGCAAATTGTTTGCCTCGCTCTCACTTGCTGTGGTGCCATCTCTACGACCAAGAGGGACAACCCAAAATGGCCCTTTACTCTTACCAAATTTGAAGGAAAAATGTTTAATATGGGTGTAGCTTATAGAGTAGTAATTAATTAATAAGATTAGAGAGTCTTACAAGAAAAACAGCTTCTCTTGCAGCTAGAGTTAGTATATCAGCACATGACACAGTGGCTGGACATGCCTTCTCTAATGCTGATTTGATTGTGTCAATCACCTCAAATCCTCTCACTGAATTCTTGTTAGGCAGAGCATTTTTCTCCCCAGTAAAAGTGCTGGTTGTATCAAGCAACACAGATCCATCACATCCCTATATAGGAAGAAATGAACATATGTAGATTCAACCTTATTAGTAAATAACATATCTTTTTTTATAGTTTGATTGTATTTTATGTGGGTTATATATAGAACAAGCCCAAAACGAAGCAAATAACACAATTTGAAAGCCTATTTACGTTGACGAAACAATCATGGAAATGAAGGCGCAGGAGAGAAGCTGCAATCCTTGTGTCATTGTTCATAGCTGACAAAACGTTGTATCTAACGATTCTGGTGAGGTTTGGGCAAGTTGAGTCGTAGAAATTATAGTAAAGTTGAGAGCACACTAAAGGAGTGAGGAACACTAGCCAGAACAAGAAAACAAAAGGGTGCTTATTATTAGTACACTCCATAATGAAAGCAAAAAAACGTGTTATAAGATAAGCAAACAAGTAATAACAAGTGAGTTATATGTTAGAAGATGTGTGTGTGACATGAATAACAATTTATAGAAGACAAGGTACATGCATGATGCATGCTAGTTAACTTTTATACAGAGAGTGGCAGAGCCACTATCCAATTCCCGTTTTGGTTTTAGTCAAAACTTGCTGCTCTTTCTCAAATATTTTATGGGAGCCACCCAAATAAATATTTAAGTAATTAAAATTTAATATATATAATTGATTAAATTATATTATTTTTATTAAAATTAGATTAGATAAATTGATTTGACTAAAAAATTAGTAAATTATAAAAACAACTACAATATTTTTATTATAAGAAATTACTAAAATATTTTTATTATATATATTTATATAATTTTTGAAAAACCTAAATTCTAACCATTTTTTTCTATGTCGTTATAGGGTTAGGATTTAAAATTTTTAAAATTAAAAAATATATATGTATAACAAATATTTTAGTCATTTTGTATAATAAAATTATTGTAGTCATTTTTTATAAAAAAGAATATTAATTTAGATCAGTTAAAGATTTGATTTACCGATTTTTTCGGTCAAATCAATTTGTCTAATATAATTTTGACAAAAATAACACAATTTAATCAATTATATGTATTAAATTTTAATTAATAAAAAATATCTTAAAAAAAACAGTTTAAATATCTTTATCTAAATAGCTCCCATATTTTATTACACTAGAAAAATTATTTAAAAATGATCAGTATTTATTATTTTTTTACCACTATTTTTAGTTATTAATGACTAAAAACTATAAATTTTAATAACGCTCTAATATCCTTCTTAGACGAATTCCCATTTTTAATGGGAGCCAAGAACGAACTTGCATTAACAATTGCTGTAAGTGGCAGGATGGTGTTATTGCCTTATTGGGCAAATTACATGCCCTTTATTTTAAAATAGTTATTGTTTTGAACTTTTATATATTTTTATATCGACCATATTATATATATATCAAAAGCAGAATTAAAGTCCGTCATCAGTATAAAATATATAGTAAATATAAATACATATTAAAAATAAATTAAACTATACATATATTTATACATAAATATATTAATAATTAATTTTAATATAAAAATATTATTTTTGTTTCTATATAATTACGTACCATGATTTTTTATAAAATACAAAGTAATTGAATAAAATATTATCTATATTTTAAAAGAAGTCAAGTATACATAATACATATGATCTAGCCATATAAAATTAACACACTTGAGGAAATATGGTATACTATGATTTAATTTCAACGTTTATTTATTTAATATTTCCATGCTAGTTGCAGTTGCACTTTGAGGATAAGTTGCATGCAGGAATTTTCAAAAAAAGAAAGAATAAAAATATACCGACAGTGCGCATAGCATTAGAAATGTAGAATAAGTTCTGTGAATGTGTCATGTGGTGGAATATGCGTGTACAATCATGATAATACAACCTACCAAACCATGAGATAATAGCGCCATGATATTTTGTGGAAACTACCACGTTACTTATCAACTTCAATTAACTAGGCAGAGGAAATTAAGACTGAATTAATATGCATTTACAATTGAAACTGAAAGAAGCTAATTTGGATTGGACCAATTGCCTTTACCTTCCTTTTCCAAAACGACAACACTAAAATTATTAAAATAATATCTTTGATTTTCCTACTTGGACTGCATAAGAGAGCGTTTATAGAGAGGATTTCTCTTAAATTGGATCTCAACAATCAAGGGGTTAAAAGATTAAAAAAAGAAATCAGAACCAATATTCTATTATTTTGCATTTATGCACATGGATTAAAAACAAGTCTTCGGATAGCATTGGAGGATTGAGTGGAATATGCTTTAGAGGTCGTCTAATTTATTGGGGTATTTAAAATGAAAATTGTCTAATTTATTGACAAAAAAAAAACAGCTGAGATTTAAACCAAATGATAATAACATTTTCTTAATCAAACTACACTAAATTTAAATCTCAACTGAGATTGGGATAAGGTTTAAAAAAATCTCAAAATGTATGTAAAAAGATGGTTAAGTCGACACTAATCAATTATATAAATTTTTTTATTTGCTTGTTTATTATTTATAATCTTTTATATTTTAAGAAAATACAAAAGATGGTTGAGTCGACACTAATCAATCATATAAATTTTTTTTTCATATAGTTTTTATACAAATGTATGTAAAATGATTATGAGGTCATATTTTGGTTTTTTTATTAATTTATTAGTGTTACTTTCATGAAGATGCTTTTATGTAAAAAGGATATTGTTAATATTCAAAAAACTCCTGAAATCTGACCTCAAACTCAATTTAGTCTTCAAAATTTTAATCGATTTAAATCTTTCCTTCAAATTTTAATGCGGAGCTCAAATTGACCATTTCATAATTATCCAGCATCGGAACATTGACGTGTCACCTAGCACTTTTAACCGTTATATGACGTGATGAAATTCTTATAGGCATCAATTTAATTTTTCAGGAATGTTGGATTTGAACTTTAAAATCTAGAAAATGTCCCAAATCTCCCAAATTGAACCTGTTTTTGGTGAGTTAGGAAGGATGTTGGAGAAGTAGCGAAGCTTCCCAAAACTCTACTATATCCCGTTCACATGGCAGCTAGGTGAGGTACGCACATCATGGTAGAGGAGAGAAAGTTTCATGATGGTGTGGTTGTAGGATACGACCCATTCTTCGTTGGTCTAGTACAAACGCAAACCCAGAAAAATTATTTTATCGCCTTAATTATAATGTGAGTTGGTTGAATGTCCATTCTTAATTCTGTATTATTCTTCCTCACAATTTTTCAAATTTTTTTTATATATTTCAGACGTAAGTGAAGATGATGGCATGACTGAAAAAAATGAAATTCAAATCAACGAAGAGCATTGGAAGATCAATCTGAGATGGATGATTAGTGCAGTTGAAGCTAAAATTAGAATTTTAAAAATGTAAAATATTATTTTGTCTATCATTATTGTTCTGTTTGGGGTTGTATGTTTAGGTTATGGTTTATTGGGGTGAAAGTGGTGATTAAAGAATGAGATAACATGTAAAGTGAGATATATTTATTTACAATGAAATGATGAACCATGTCTATTGTGAAAGTTGTGTTTCTAAAATAAAAAATAAAATATGCAGATTACAAAATATGTTAACTCATTGGTTATATATATTAATCGCTGCAATAGATTAACTGTTGTAATATACCAAAATAATTAAACTGAAACAAACTTCAAACATATTAACTAAAAGTCATAGTAGTTAATCATAATATTCAAGCAGCAGCAGTATTAACTGCTATAATACATCAAAAGTGATGTCTAAAGTATCATCAATAATAACTAAGTTTTTCCAAATTAAAACATAGCACCTAATAACATAGTCTCAAAATAACATAGTTTAAAAAGGCTTTATGCAAAAAATTGAAAAACACATGTTCCAAGCAACACCCTAAGTTATAAACTGTTTCTTCATTGGTGGATTATAGCCTGAAATGGAAACGAATTTCATAAACTCGGCTAAGTGTGCAGCTGTTCCAGAATTTGCTCTTTGCATTGGGTATATCTTTGGTGTTATTTTTCTCTTAGGTGGCAACTTCTCAAGCCTTGTCAGCTGCTGTGGAGGTGGAGATGAATATGATGGAAACTTCTAAAAATAAATTGTATGTGTGAAATTGTTGAGTATCATCTTATGCATATCAAGACATGTAAAAATGCAAATAACAAGGTTAATATTACATGGTTCTGAATTTCTGGTTGAAAATATGTAGGCTGAGTGAGTTCAATCTCTGAAGATTGTGCTTTATCAACATTTTCAGGAGGAGCATCAACAAAATTAGCATAAACTTCACCAGGTTGAAGGTCAGCTGTGATAGCATTAGTTGTAGCAAGAGTAACTCCAGCATTGACAACTTTTTAGGATGCAACAATAGCTACTACAACAACAGGAAGGGCACTGCCAATATTATCTACCTTCTTATGGGAGCAACTCCTTTTGATGTGCCTTTTAGTGCTACAATAAATGCAAATGAATTCTTTGTACTATCTTTTTAATTTGGTGAAAGTTTTGACTTTCTTATTATCATAGGGCTCTTTATCAACATCTTTCTTTCTCTTTTTAGTTAATAGACCTGGCTTTCTTTTAATTTTGGGTGTAAGAGGCCTGTTGTATTGAGATTTTTTCTAAAGATCCTATCCTAAAATTGGGTTAAGAGATTGTATATACATAGTTCTATAAGCTTCTGTAGTCAGCCAATGATGACAATAATCCTCAGAATTTTGGTTAACCTTGAATATGACTGTACATGCGTGGACACATGGCATACATATATAGATAAAATGGAGTTTTCTCGTGCATTGCGTCCAGATCCAATGTATGATAGTAACTGAGTACAGCTAATAAGGCCAGAATTGGTTGCGGGACAGGCAGAAGATACCAAACTGATGTGTCGACTGGAGTCTCTGGTACAAACTACTCCCCCTCCTCATCATCTTCAGAAGAATCACTATTGTTACTATCGGCAACATACTCCTCATCAGACTCTTCACCATCCAAGTCCATATCTTCTACTGGACTAACATAGTATATCAATGATAGTGCAAGAGGTGGGTCATCTTGCCAAAATTCGAGTGGTCAGATTCACCACCACCAATATCACTAACTTCCGTATAAAGTTCCATCACTTGTTCCATTATAATTCTCTTATAGAGGTCAAACATGAGGCACACATGCTCATCGCCATAGAATCAAAATAGACGAAACCGAGAAACTCCATTTTTCATCGGTGCTAACAACATATACCCAACTCTTCCAATCTCGTTACTCCCGCTAGCACCAACGCTCCTCAATATCAAACTCTTTAACTCGAACAAAGAACTTACTCTTCAAATGCGCAACAAAATGAGATTTCTCAATGTCACTGTTTCTCAAATGACAATTGGGATATACACTTACAACCACATATTCACTATACATTTTCTCTTAATTTTTGGAAGAACACTGGAGAAGAAGAAGAAGTGAAATGTTTCTAAAGAATACGAATAATTGCATATTCTTTTATAGCAGCTAAAATTTTGTCGTATCGTATCTCGTTTACATTGTAAATGTCCTCATTTATTATTTATTTTCTTTATAGTGTAAAAAAAATAACAATGTGTATATTTCATTTATATTGTAAATAAGATAACCATGTTATACATGTCGTGTCTTATCTCATTTATGCTGTAAACGAAATAAGTAATAGAATGTAAATTTATAAAAACATTACAAATTATCTATATTTGTAAATAAAATATTTATTTTATTTATTTAAAAAATTCTGTAATTAGATTGATAAAATTGTGCATTGAAAATTATTCAATAATATAAGTTATTAAAACTTATTTTTGATGTAAACGAATTCCTTCTCTCACACATTATCAATTGTTTTTTCAGTTGAACCGAGCCTAGTTGAACCCAGAATAATAACATAATCTAATGTCTTTGAATAATTGCTGATTCCATATGTATCCACCACATTGGGCGGTGCGCAATATCGGAATATCGTAAGTCATACAGTAAGTCTATACGAGAGATCGATAAGGAACAACAAATCAATCTTGCACAGCCCAAATCATGGAAGCAGCAGAGATCTCACCCCCTTTGATCACGATTCATCTCCATTTTTGCAAGTTGCAACCAAGTAAGAAACTCAGAGGGTTTCTGCATGTCACATCGTGGTTGCAACTTATTGCAAATAATTGAAGTGATGCTTCAAGTTCAACAGTAAAGTGAAAAACACTACTAGTTTATTCTGTTCATCTTCTTTAACAATCAATAATAAGCAAAACGCATATATGTAAATAGTAGGTAGATGAGAGAATAGCGCAGCAAGTTCATCTGATAAGGAAAATACAGCTTGAAAGAGCAGAGGAATGTGTCAAGTACATGCAGTGCTTTTTCCTTTCATTTGAATGGCTCTTAAATTAAAATAGTAAATATCATAGAAAAGCTTTTAAATATACCAATACATTAATATTTTAATAATTTTTAACTGTTAATCTTAATTATATATATTATATATTTTTTATAATTAAAATCAACAGTTAAAATTTACTGAAATATACCGGTACATTTGAAAGTTTTCCAATATCATATACTATAGAAACTACAAATTCAATAATTTCTCACTTGAAAAAATCTTTTCCTCATAAGGGCATAGATATTTACATGATGACTTCAACAAAAGTTACAGCAAAGGTAATCAAAGCAGCCCTGAGTACAGTCATAGCAGCAAGAGCAACTGCATCATCAACAGAATTATTAATGGAACATAGAAAACCAAAATGAAATGTTTAGGAAGGAGTACTGACCAGTCATTGATGAGCTTGTCTTGAGTATCATCCCCGCCGCCTTGGGAAATATCAATGGATTGTGAAGGAGGAGGATCCATCTCTATCTCTCTCTCTCTCTCTCTCTCTCTCACACACACACACACAACAGGAAATAGTGAATGTGATGATGGGAGGAAAGTAGTGAAAGCGAAATGGATATATAGAAATAGAAGAATGCACGTGAATGGACCTTGTCATCACTACCACGCCTTCATCTTAACCGTTAGTTGCGCTTAATTTACCCCATTATATTCCTCAATAAGTCCACATATACCAAACTACTATTAATAAAAAAATGGATACTAAATTGTGGTGCTAAATTAAAGCAGCACATTAAGTTTTAATTTTTAAGTAGTAATAAGTCATGGTTAGTTCTGGTTTTCTATCATTTTTCACCTAATAATAATTCCTCAATCAGCAGAAAGAGTGCATAAAATAAAATAGGAAACAAGCACGTCTTATTCTGAAATGTATTTTGTCTGCAAACTTCTAATTGAACGAGGAATCAGATACTAAATCAACCCTGCAAAATCATTTGATTAACAAATACTATTTACTATTGAGAAAGATTAACGGGCAAAATTCTAGCAAAATCTTAATATACTATATGCAGAGGCGGAGCCTCGTATTAAGGAAGGGGCCAGTGCCCCAAATTTCAATTTTCTAATGAGAAGTATTTGTAGTAATCGATTTGTTATTATTAGTGTTTTTAATGGTGTGAAATTATATTTAATGATGTGAGATTATTCATTTTTTTTTTTGTTAAATGCTGACCAAATTTTAATAAAAGTGATGGCTTCTTAAATTTTTTTTAATTGTTAATTATGTATTAATTTTAGTTTATTACACAATTTTTTAATTGTTAATTACTAGTGTGGTAGTTAATAATTTATTTTATTTTATATTATATTTCCTAACCGAATAAATCAAAAATTAATTTATTATGGATTTAAATTTAATTTATCACCTACCAATGAGTTACAAAAGGTGAAATTCGAATTTTAAATACTTACTTAATCAAACTACCGAACCCAACCCAAGTTGATTACCAAACTTAGTAAGTTAGTATTTAAAATATGTTAAATACTTAAATCTGTTTTTTTTATTTATTTATTTGTTATTTAATAAATTGATTTTTTTACTGTAATTTATATATTAGTAATAAAAATAATATATTTATGTAAATAAAGTTGATTCAGAACAAACACATTATTAGGTATTTTTTAGTTTAAAAAAAAATCCTATATATTTTGGAATATAATATTTCTTGGTATTTTAAATAACATATTAATATATTATTAATAGTACTAATTCAAATATGATCATTATAGACTTAAAAGTGATACTAGTCAAATTTAAACATAAAACTTCTATATGTAATAGATCGCATGCATGTGATTTTTTAAAAAAAAGAAGTGATAGATGATTGCCAAAACAAATATTCATATTAAAAAATAAATTAAAATTTAATTATTTTTAATGTCTTATTTTAATTATATTAAATATTTAAAATATTTTTTGTTTTAGTAAATAATAATATATACTATATCTAAATTTATTTTAAAAATATATGTTAAGAATAAGACTGGACACGCTGATACGTGATGATATTTAGGTGTGTCCAGGCGTGTCTGAAGAAAAATTTTATTTTTTTATTACGACATGGTTGGACACAGCAGACACGCGTGTCGGACGAGTGTCGGTGAATGTCGTGTCCAAAATGTGTCCGACATGCGGACACGACAACTCATCAAAGTGTCAGTGCTTTATAAATATTATATATTGGTTTGACAACTTTTTCATTGTCAGGACAAGTCTTGAGTTGCTCTATTGAGAGCGAAGTATCTGAGGAATGAGGGAGTTTTAGATGGCCCTGTCCCTTGCAACCTTCTCATGTTCGGAAGAGTATCTCAAAGGCTTTTGGTGCTAAGCATGCCTTCTCTTGGTGCGTTGGGTCACTTGATCAATCTTTTTGTTTTGACAATTGGAGTATTGAGGGCCAATTGCTCAAGATGTCCTATATTTGACTCTGATTTAACTATTAGAGATGTTTGGAAAGATGATCAATGGAATCTCCATGATATTTTCTCTAACATTTCGGAAGATGTCAAACAGCGTTTGAATGCTTATAATCCGGATTTGAATGTTGGAGAGAGTTCGGGTTAGTCGTGAAGTGTGGCATCTTCTATACTTTACTCAATTAAGAGTGGATACAGTTGGCTAGCCAAAAGAAAGTTTGACTGGAATAAGCATTAAAATTGGTTGTGGGTATGGCGACTTCATATTCCTGGAAGTACAAGTTCTTGATTTAGCTCAATTTTCATAATGCTATTCCTACGGCAGTGTTTCGTTTGGGTCGTGACTTAGCTTTATCTAACACTTGTCATTGGTGTTAGAATGGTTCTTGATGGTTTCAGTGGCTAAGAGAAGGGAGGGTTGAATCTTAGCCCTCTTTTTGCTTGATTACGCTTTCTGGTCTTGGAGGAAACTTTTTTGTTTTTGTCTCGTCCCTAGCCACGAGACTTTTTATTTTTGTCTCGTCACTTGGCACGAGATATTTTTGGTATCCTGGTTCATTTGCTAAGTGCAATGTAGCCTACATCCAGTCTCCATTACAACTATGATGAAATTTCACTATAAAAAATCTGATTACAAACTGTAAAGTGCTAACCCAACTTACAAGGGGATTCCCACAGAATCATGAAACACAACATAGATGAACAAAGGAACTCTAAGACATCTATGGCTTTTTCTTTTAATTTTGTACTCTCTGCCTTTTTCCGCTCTATGGCTTTTTCATACAAACCTCACTGTTTGTCTTTTTTCCATGAGACTCAAGACATGACAAAATTAAACAGAAAAATTACAAAACAGAATACATTGAAGGAGAAGAAAATCTGTAAGCTTAGGTAGCTATGAGACTTCTGTGCCTTTCACTCTCAAACTTTTTCCCTTGAATCAAATCGTGACTGTTCACTTCTTTTATAGAGAAGAGAAGCCTTCACAGTTGAAACAAAACCAAGCTTAACTTCTTTTCCTTCACACATAACCAGTTCGGCCACAGAGAGAGAATAGGTAACTCATGCAAAACCCAACATGCAAATACCTCTAGTTCTTCCTTGGTCATCACTCTTCATCAATCCGAACGCTCCATCCTTGGCTTGCTCTCCAAGATGGATTTCTGGCCCTTGATGCTTCATGATGATGATGGCTTCATCTGCTCCAATCTCTGCCTCTTCCATCACTTCGCCACTCTAGCTACTTCCAGTGGTGGTTGAACAGAATCAGAGACAAGCCATGCCTCCAAAGATCTCCTACTTGCTGGTCGAATCTCCTTCTTTCTTTTTGAGTATGAAGAGCTCGATATTACCTCACCAAATCTTACCACTTTTGGTAAAAATCTCAGCCACATCATACTTTTATTTTGTTATGTTTTCTTGCCATCAGCTTGATGGTCATGTAGCTTGCTCTTCCTTCATTTCGGTAGCTCATTTTTGCTTCCATGACAACCATTGTTTTCTGGTTAATGACCGAAATAGAGAAAGAGAGTTGAGAGAGAAGAAAGAGAAATTGAACATTAACTAGTGTATTTTTGACAAAGTAAGAATAAATGTCCACTTCCTTTTTACTGAGCAACGTGTAGCTCAATGATACCCATCAAATCAAAGTCACTCATATTCTCTCTCATAGTTCCCATACAATAAATGACAATTGAATGAGTTTTGGAATCCATCACATGGTTGAATTCTTGGATCCGTTGGAAGCAATTTTGCTTTCTTTCTTCATTGGTTTCGGATCATGCATGAGGAACTTTCATCAAATATAAAATTGGGCTTAGTTGCAACAACATTTAATCTGGCCCAATAATAACATTTGCTTTTCTGATGAATTTTTTCGGATCATGCAATGAGCAAATAGGAAAGCATGTTTAACTTGGACTTGTAACTATAATGAATTAATTTGGCCCAAGTAACATAATAATCAATTCAGCCATATTCATCATATATTTTTGTATCAAACCAAAGGCTGAATATTTTTGATATAATTGGGCTTGCACTAGAATTTTTTGGCCCAATATTAAAACCTGCAACAAAATTATTAATTAATATATGTTAAGTGAAAATCAAATTAATAATTTTGTAATTAATTATTTTAATAATGTTTAGTCATCACAAATATTAATTTAGAGTTTTCCAAACTCAACAGTTCTGAATCCATTAGCACTAAGAGTGAATAGTTAGGTGTTAGCCTAACCAAGTCAAGTTATGTTAGAACAGAGTGAAAGGATTGTGTCAATCCTGTGGAATTGGTGTATGTAATACTTTAACTATAGTAGAAATTCTACAACTGTTGTGGTGGAGACTGGATGTAGGTTGCATTGCACAAGGCAACTGAACCAGGATACATGATGGTGTCGGCTTCTCTCTTCCCTTCTCTTTTCTATTTTCTGATATTCATGAGACAAAATGAAATTATCTCATAAATTTTTCACTGCTGAGTTCAAACAGATTCAGATAGAAAGCTTGTAATTAAAGGGGTATTTCATTAAAGTAAAAGAAGGTCCTAAATTCAACCCGTCCTTCTCTAAGACTTCTACAATCTTCAGAGATATTTTTATTTTCTTTTCAACCATCTAGTGGATTTGGAAAAGCATGAATTATGACTTATTTAATACATATGACTCTTAGAGTGCTAGTAAAGTGGTGAGTTTGATTCGTAGTTCAGTAAGGAAATTCCACATTATTTTTGCTATGCATCAATCTTTGTCTCCTCCTTTTCTTTGTTTGCATTGGATTCCACCTCCAAATTGTGATGCTAGTTGTTTTGCTCTTTTTGGCTATGCTGGTTTTGGTTGTATCATTCGCAATTCTGATAGATGTTGGTTGAAAAGTTGCACTGAAAAAGTCGAAGTGTGCAGTGTTCGAAATTGACTGTTTAGAAACTTTTTTCTTGGTAAACCAAAGAATGCTTGGTAAAGATATTCCGGAATGGGATTTGACAAAGCATATCCAGGAAGTTATGATTTGGAATTGGAGAGTTTCTATTCTTTTAATTTAGAGGAATGCAAATAGTGTTACAGATTGTATAGCTAAAGTAGCTGCTTTTGGCGCGGACATTAACTCAAATTGAAGTCAACCATGGAGTGAAATTCAATATCTAATAGATGTAGATATAAACCTAGCCAATTAATTTGATTTTGTCTCTATTTTTTTCTTTCTTTTCTATTTAGCCACCAAAATAAAAAACTAACAATTTCACATGAAAACAATTTCACGTGAATTTATACCATTAAACAATTTATAAGTTCTCAATTATCATTTTCACACAAAAAAATGTGTTCGAATGAGTAGATATCGGTAACTAAAGCGCCCTAATTAGTATATAATAATACTTATACAATCTGCTTCTAGATTCTCTTGGAGAAAAATAGCACCATACAATTACAAATTATTAGATGCTTGTTACTTTAAGAGGCATCAGTGATAACCTCTGTGGAGAACCTACAATAACAGAAAGCTGAGGGTGTACAGAGGGAGCTAAGTAGCAGGTGCTTAATTTGGCTGCATTTTAGAAGTGCTTCACAAATCGATGATCTAACAACATTAATGCATTTGGTCTTTCTGCTGGATTTCTTCTGAAGCAACGTCTTAGGAAATCTTTTCCCTCTGATGACAATTGTTCAGGTATAGGAGGTATATCCCTCAAAACCTTAAACATAGCTGCCGCCTGCATTGCTCATATAATTAATTACATTAAAATCATAATCTAAGTTTCAGTTCATACATTATACCCTGTGAAGAGGTGTTTAAGCACATTAAATTAATTTAAGAGGTGCTTACTCCTTCGTATTCGCTCCAAGGAGGCTTCCCTGTGAACATTTCAATAATCGTGCAACCCAAACTCCAAATATCAACAGCTAAAGCTAGATCAGAGTTGTTATCTCTTTGCATAACTGCATGCATAAGCTGCAAGCAATTCAAAGAGGAATCAATAAAAAATAATGGATGTACTAATAGTTAATTAAACATCAAAATTCATCACAGCACAAGAGTAATACATACCTCTGGCGCCATCCAGTATGGGCTTCCCTTCAAAGAAAGATCAGCAGCATGCCCAGTTAGCTGTTAACATAGAAATACCATGACTATTAGTACAATAACGTTCACACCAGAAACATTATGAAATAAATTTACCGGAGACATAAGTCTCTTCACAACTCACATGTTTAGACATCCCAAAGTCAGCGAGCTTGACAACTCCAGTAGAATCAACTAACAAGTTAGCCCCTTTGATGTCCCTATATTCATCAAAGTAAAAAAGTTGGAAAAAAGAAACGTTAGGATGTACTGATTAAGATGAAGGATTGTGCTATGCAGCATAAAAAAAACATGTGACTGTACCTATGAATTGTTTTCGTGCTATGCAAGTAAGCTAGCCCTGAAAGAATATGGCGAGTGAAATTCCTAACAACGGATTCCGTTACTGCACCACAATGTTCCCGGACGTATTTGTTTATTGAACCTGGATAGACATATTCCAGATAAATGTAAAACTTGTCTCCAACCTGAGACAACACACAAAGCAGAGTTACTCAATTGAATAATGTGGCCATGTGGGTATGGAAGTTTCCAACGATTAATGATGAGTTGGATTGGATTGGATTGTGCTTACTATTTCACTACCATAATATTGCACAATGTTTGGATGCTTCAGGTTACTAAGAATTTTAATCTCCTGAAAAAAAAAAAGGGGGCAAGGACGTTTAGCAGTAAGAAAAAAGAATGAATAACCAGGATACAGAGTCATGAAACATTGGATAACAAATCAAACAAACCTACCTGCTCTAACTGTTTTATACACTCTTTAGATTTTGGATCATCAGCAAATATTTCTACTTCTTTCATTGCGCACAATGCTCCAGTTTCTCTATTGGTAGCGACATAGACGCTTCCAAAGGTACCTCGACCAATGAGTTTTCCCTTTTGCCATTGGCTCTGCATTGAACAGGATTCATTTCTGCCAGCTTGGGACTGTGCATGAGCAGCAGTAGGTGAAGTCAAGGCCGTGGGAGGAGGCAAGGGTAAGGGATGAACATTGTTGATAGGGCCAATAATAACATCGCGGCGAAAGCTAGCTTGAGGTTTGAAGTTGTCAATGGACATGGTCTGTATGGGGGAAGAAGGTCTTGTTGGGCTTTTGGAGTTGCCATGGCGTGGGGTCAAGGTTCCCTTTGGACTGTGGTGGGGAGAATGATTACTGTTAGCATCCATCCCCTTTGGAGACAAATCAAAGAATGCTCCTCCTCCTCCTCCTATGATCTCAGGTGCAGACCAGAAATGGTTATGTTTTGGTGGCGTGTACTGGTACGGAACAAAGTCATCGTTTCTCATGTTCTGTGGACTTATTGTTGGGCTTTCAAAGAGGCTACCTGGAGCACTCTTTGACGATGACACGCTCATCCTCTGGTTGTTATCTCCTCCTCCATAACCACCGTTTTCTTGTGGTCCTACACCTGGAACTCTTCTTTCCATCGAATCATTGCTGTTTCTTGCGCTCGCAAATACACTGTTTCCAAATAACAATGCAAGGCTTAAATCTAAGGCACAATTAATTCAGATCTATTGTACGAGAATGAGAATTACCTTCGCATGGGAGGATAGGGATTGGCGACGGGGACAGAATCGATGATTAGGGCATCGACTCGAAGTTCGCGTTCGTCAAGGCCTTTGTAGGAGGAGGAGAAAAAGTTGTTTCCGATGGCGTGGCGCTTTGGAGATGGCGAACGTCGTTCAACGGAGCTATGGCGGTATCCGCGGTGGAAGGAGAGCTCCGCCGGCAAGGGCAAGGGCTGAGGAGCAACAGTAATCGCGGAGGAAGTGGAAGATGAGGTTTGGGATCGTGTATAGGTGCGGTCGTTGATGCTTTTGGAACGAGCCATGGGAACAACGGCGTCGGAGTCGTCGTCGTCCAGGTCATCATCTTGTGAGGGCCTTATCCCGCATCCGAAGATCCAGGCGCGGCGCGTCCAGTCCTGGGAAGGTTTCTTCCTCGGGTGGAGAAGGTCCGTTAGGGAGGAAGTTGACGTGGATGTCTGCAGCGTTCGGCCACTGGATGGAAATGCTGACAAAGCAGGTGGTGGAGGATTGGACGGCGAAGATGAAAGCGAAGAAGACGGAGAATGCGAAGTAGAAGAAGAGGAGGAATGAGGATGAGGAGGGGTGAATATATTGGATGGTAACCACCGCATGGCTACGTCTTTTGATATTAGGGATTACAACAAACAAATCAATCAAAAACAATGATGAGACGAACATGGAGAAATCATTTTCTGGTGCGGCCACTGAGGGGGGCTACGATTTATGGGGATTCTGGTAACAACAACGGTTTACAGTTTTTGCAAACGGAATGTTAGGGTGCTTTGCATTGTTGCTATGCAGGCTCCTCCGCCATCCCCTCCCCTTTCCTAATCCTAGACCTTCTTCTTTCTCTTTCTCCACAACAAAATCAAAATGGCTTATGAGTGAGGATGATGAGATCATGGTAATAATACCTAACAACCCTTATCTAATTTTGCTTCTAACTACTTCCATTTCATTAAACTCTCTCTCTTCTCATCAAAAACCTTACTTTAGACTTAGCCTCTCACGAAAATAATAATAATTATTATTTTTTTTTTTAATTACATTGAACGTTATGCGATTCAGTATTCTGAGCCATGCTCACGAACTCTTTTTTCAGTTATTTTTAGCGCAATTTCTTTTCTTTTAATTTGTATACCGATTAGGTATTTTTCTAGAAAATTATAAGAAGAAAGTAATTGTTATGGTCTTCCAATAAAATAAGTTGTACATACATTTACAGTCTTACAGAGGTTTGTTGTTAAAATGGGTTCATGTTTTCTTTATGCAGTGTAAAATTAATCCCATTTGATTTCCTTTTATTTCCAAATTAAATCAGCCTCTTCTCTTTGCAACTTGCTCATAAAATCCCAATTGTTACCAAATGGACAATTATATAATAACTTATTTCAATAATGTTAAGCGTACAATAAAAATTAGTTAATAAGTTATAATTCAAATAACATAATTTTTCTATTTCTCGTATAAAAATTTTAAGTTCAAGTCTGGTCATTTTTAATTTTAGAAAAAAAATATACAATAAAAATTAACTACTAAATTAATTATCAATATAAAATATATTAAAATTTTGTTAAACAATACATATTTATATACAAATAACAATGCATATTTATACACAAATACATGATATCTAATTTGACGACTAATTTTTTATGTGTCCATAGCATTTATTGATAGCTAGGGATGGCAAAACGGGTCGAACTCGTCTGGCTGACCCGCCGAACCTGCTAAAAAAGGCGGGTCAGACTAGAATTTAGAACCCATAAAATTAAAAAAATTTGCTAAACCCGCACCGCCAAATTTGTGGGTTTTGGCGGGGCAGGGTGGGTCGGTCCGCTGGGCTAAAGATTTTTTTTCTTTTTTTATTAAATAAAAGAGTGATTTCTACTACAAAATTAATAATTATATAATTTTCGAACACTTTTTTATTTTTTATTTTTACTCTTCTTTATTTATTTTATTTTATAATTTCGGATATACATTCAAATTATGTCTTATTTTTTAAAATAAAGATGGTTCTATTGATAAATATTATTTTGAACAATTTTATTGAAGTTAAAAATTAAAAAAAATAAATATTATATTATAATTTAACTATTTTTTATTTATATTTAATTTTTTAATTATTATTTTTTGATTAATTTTAATTAATTTTATTTAAAAAAATAGAGTCAAACGGGTTAGGCCGCCGGCCCACCAATCTGCTATAAAGCGAAGCGGAACAGACTAACATTTTGAATCCACTTTAATTGGTGGGATAGACCGACCCACCCCGTTTATAGTGCAGGTCTAGACGAAACAGAGCGGGCTAACCCGTTTTGCCATCCCTATTGATGGCAATGTCAAAGATGACACTATGGATAATTTTGGTTTTATATGTTTGTTGGTTTTTATCGTTCCACTGTGATGTGTTGAGCTCTCTTGTTTAAAAAAAAAAAACTTATTCAAAAGATGTTTTTTGAAAAATATAAAGTTATAAATATTTTATTTTATATTTGATAAATTTAAAAAAAAAAACATGTATAAGAATGCTTTGAAAGTTATTTTATATTTGTTAAAATTAAAAAGTGACTAAATTTTCATAGTAGTTATTGAGATTCACCATTTTTACCATCTTAATTTTTCAAATCTAAAATTTATTATACTATGACCCCCCATTTTTTTGTCATGAGCAAACTATGACCTAAGTAGTCACCAAAAAATACGAAGTCACAAAAAAAACTATGACCTAAGTACATCGTATTCTTAATTTTCTCGCTATTGTTGTCGGATATAAAATGGGCCGCTTAAAGACTTAAATAAATAACAAAACTATCTCCAGTTTTCCGGACCCAAACAACTAAATAAATAAAAAGAAGCTCTAACTCCAACAGACAAAAAAAAGGTGAAGCTGTGTACATGTACGTACTCCCTTTCAAAAATTTTCTATAGAACTAAAGAAAATGATAAATAAATATACTGATATATCCACGGTTGATTTTTACGCTTTTTAAACTTATACTTGTTTTTTAGATGAAACTTTTTTTATTCAAATAGAACACTTTAAACTTTAAAGAGCAAAACAAGATTACACCCAAATATAAGAAACTAATTTAGTACTTTACCCTTTTAAATTTAATAATTTATACCTATAACTAAATTACCAAAAACGCATTAGAAAGAATTGAATATTGGTGAAAATAATCTCAAAAGATCAAAGTGACAAAAAACCTTCAAAGTATTTAACAAGTTGAAAAAAGTGATCAATTTTCATCTCCATTTTGACCAATAAAAAAGACTAAGATGACAAAAATGAGTAGTTATGAGACAAATTTTGAATGTGACATGATGTTTCTTTGACAAAATCCTAAATCCTATTTCCTGAGAAATATGGTCAATTATTTTCTTCGTTGAGAAATTATCAAGAAAATTAAGAAATATTAGAATGTTTATATCACTACAGGAAAAAAAATTAGATTTAATTCGTAATCCTACCTTTGTTTTGATTTTGCCTCTGTTTTGGTTTGTTGTGGCGTTGTTTCGTTCTTTCCCTCCCCTCGTAATGAGTTCAGAGAGCTTTAACAATCGGTTAAGAAACAAATGTAAGTCTTCATGTATTTTGTAGCACCCTCCGCACATGCTACATGCATGCATTGCAGAAATACCAAAATAAATGAGAAAAAAAAAAACTAGCTAGGTAGCTTTTTTCCGTCTAATGCAATAATGACAAATCTACGTTGAATGCTTTATGCTTAGGCAGCTAGCGTATGAATTGATTTGCACTTTTTAAACTTCAGAAGAATGAGCATGTTGGATAAGGACAGTTGATGTATTTTAAAATTGAATGAAAAAAATTACAGAATTTAGTTTAGAATATAATTTATTTAGGTTTAACGCATTAAAATGAAATTTAAAGTGATTTATGTTGGTACGGAGTTATCTACTTCTCATAAAGTATGGTGGAGAAATTAAAGCACACCATCATGCACCATCTATGTGTCTATATAAGTTGATCTACTTTAAAAAATATTTTGCAGATTGTAGAAATTTTTTTAAAAAAATTTACATTCTTATATTTAATCCACATATTTTATTTTAAAGCACTGTATCAAATTTAGATTTATATCTTCGGATTCTTTTAAAATCTTAGTACAGTTCTTCTTCTTTTCCATTGAGGTAAATCGCAAGACTTTCTTGAGAGTCGTCATTGCCGCTTCAATTTAGGCCGCGGTGGCCCTCTTATGCTCCCATCTCTTTTAACCTCTTTTCTTTTTTCGCCTCCATTGTCTCCTCTTCTTTCTCCTCCTTTCTCCTTCTTCTTTATTTCTCAGTTCTCCTCCGCCTATGACCACACCGCTCCGCCACCTCTTTATCTTCTTCTCTCTTATCTCCTTACTTTCTATTTCTTGATTTGTTTACTGTTTTTCTACTTTTCTTTTAGAAATTTAGATTTGAGATCCAGATCTAGATCTAAAATAACCTTCCTTCGAACCTGAGTTTAGCTCTTTATTTATGATTTTATAATCCATCTGTGATTTTTTTCTCTCTTTTGTGGGGATTTAGATTTTTTAAAGTTTGAATTTTACTTTAGAGAGTAAAGTGTGATCTTTTACCCTTGAATAGTTTCTCTTTCATATTTATTCTTGGTCTCACTTATGAAATCAATGGTGAAAGACCACACTTTACTCTTTAAAGTGAAATTCAAATTTTAGAGGATCCAAATCCCTTTTGTGGTGGTGTTTTGGTTCCCTTTATAGTTGTTGGTAGTGTTCTGATGATGATACAGATCTTGAAGAAAAATTCTATGAAAAAATAGTTTTGCTTATAGAAAAATTTTCAAAGTAAGAAAATATTAAGATTTATATGGAGAAGAAAAAGATGCATCTTATTGGCTTGCAACACATGTGTGTAGATTTAGAAACAAAAGAGATTTTTCTTTTGTCTCTGTTTCTTCTTGTTAAGATTTTTAGTAATCGAATGTTGGGCTTGTTATCAAATTTTAATTCAATACATAAGATATCTATCTTCTTGTTATCTATATAGAATTGATATTTTTCTAATATTTATAAGTGCCGTTTGGCTTTCCTATAACAAAAAACGTTTCTTTCTGTAAAAAAAAAAAGATTCATATCTAAATCTTTTAGTTGTTTTATCACAAACTAAAGAAAAAACAATATTATTTAGGAAGTGTTATACTTTTTATTTTAGATTAGAAAAATAAAATTTAAATCCATTAACATAAAATTCAATCTTTTAACTAAATAAATAAAATTTAAAATGCATAAAATTAAATATAATAATACTTATTCCATTATATATTTTACAAATAAAATTCTTAACATTTATCATCAAAAGAAACTTAAATTTTCAATGGTGAAAATGCTAACCACTACATTTAATTTGTCTCTCTTAAATATGAAAAGTTAAATATCTATCGTACTCGATTGGTTGATGTATTCTCTTATATTTAATTATTAATTTTAATGTACATATATAATTTTTTATTTTTTTAATATGCCAATATCTTTTTCCCGTAGTGGTTGGGGTTGTTTTCCAACTGTAATTGCTTTCAAGCCATTGGTAATGCTTAATTATTGATCTACTAATATTCTCTGTTTTATGTAAGGGTGAAAATAGATTTGACGGAGTTTTAGTTTTGGCGAGTCTGATTTTTGTTGTAAATAGATAACTCAAATTTAAGTATATTATTTTTTATAGACCTTTTTTAAGGTTTGAATTTTTTAAAGTTCGACAAGTCCACAAACTTATTTCAAAAACCTGTTTCATAAATTATAATTCAAAATAATAAATTTAGAAATTTTAAGTTGACATTAAATGCATTCTAAAATTTATAATTTATTTATAATATAAATATTTTATTATAACTATACTTATAATTTATAATTTTTTTTAAACAAAAAATTACAATCTTAACTAATTTTAACTATAAACTATTTTTAATTTTATTTTGTATTTAATATAAGTGAATAGTTAAAAGTCTAAACTAAAAATAATTTATGTTTATAAAAAAATATTTTAACGAACCAATTCAACAAATTTTGTACATTTTTTTAGATTTTACAAAAAATCTAAACCTAACTTATTTAATAAATCGAACCAAGCTGAGGTAACCTAAAACGAGACGAGTCACGGATACTCGTCCGATAACCTAACCCACTTTTTCCCCTAGTTCTATGTTATGCTTCCTCTAACTTTCTTCTATTGTATTATTTAAGCCTTAGACTCCAAGCTAAGCATAATACTAACACGTCTTGAAATAGAGTTCCTTGTTGTCTTTTTTTTTTTTTTTCCCTAGGTTTTT
>NC_029776.3:8280085-8289346 GCF_000817695.3 Arachis duranensis
CCTAGGTTTTTCCATTTTCCTAAAATATTATTGTATTTGTTAAAGAGCTAACATAAATTAGTAGTTCGTTGTGGCTAGATATAGTATAGACTTTTATGTAAAAAAAAAAAATTAGACTTTCTATCGACTTAAATTTTTTAAAAAAAATTATGATACTAATTGCTGTTGGGAATAAGACACCATTTCTCCTTAAGAAAACATCTTTGACAGAGAAAAAAAATAGACACAATCACAACACAAGAATTTAACGTTGAAACTCCAATTATCGGAGAAAAAACTACGGCCGTTGTCAAATGACAACCAGAGAATATCACTATGTGAAAATTGTTACAACACATAGACTTCTTTCTCTCTAACACCGGCACCCCAGTACACCCACACTCTCTCAAAGCAAATATCTAACTACACCTCACAACACTCTCTAATCAAAGAGTACAGAGGAAAAGAAAAATCAGATACAAGCTTAAAGTGTTTCTGACTGGTGCAAAAATAAATGGAGAACTTAGCCTCATATTTATAGCCTAAGCCACTCACTCCATTTGCTATCCTAAGCAATGTGGGACTAATTCAACCAAATCCTAACAATCTCCACCTTGATTGAAATAGTCACACATCTTCAGCTTCCATTGTCAACACCGACAATTCTTTGCTGCCATTGTCTATACCGACAATCATAGTTCAGAGAACAATCATACTCCACCATGAAAGTATACTCACTTGGAATTAGACCACTCCAAGCATTTCGCCTTGGTACAGATCGAAACTTTGCTGAAAATCCATGGTGCAACTTCCAAATTGGCTTTTCCTGGAAGTTCTTCAGCCATCGACCTAACTCCGCCACACACCTTGCATCTCAACGCCAACCAATGCCCGTGTGCAATTGTGGACCCGATTGCCACAACTTATCCTTATCCATGGCAGTGGGGCAATACCATGAGGATACTTCTTGTCTTCAACGCCTTGTGCAAACCTGATTGTATCAACACATCCTTGACTTATATTTGCCACAAGCCAAAATTGATTTTTCCATCAAATTTCTCTATTCCAAGCTTCACAGCACTTGAATATCCTGACATTATTGCAATCGTATACTGGAATAGTATAACTCAACTGTAGACCGTGCACCTAGGAAGGGTCCCCAGGAAAGAGAGGTGAGTCACAATGGACACACTTAAATACCAAGTCTTTCCTTAGCCAGAACCTTTCCAAACTACACTCTCACAGTGTCACACTGCCTTCCAGCAACAACAACAGCAACCAAAGGTCAACCTCAAGCTACAGGACAAAATTCTTTTCTGATGTGGAAGGTCAGACTAGGCTGCAACCACAGAGCATACTAAGAATAAATCCCACCGAACCGAAGCTCTGATACCACTTGTTGGGAATAAGACACCATTCTCCCTTGAGAAAACACCTTTGACAGATAAATAAAATAGACACAATCACAACACAAGAATTTAACGTGGAAACTCCAATTACCGGAGAAAAAACCACGGCCGTTGTCAAATGACAACCAGAGAATATCACTATGTGAAAATTGTTACAACACATAGACTTTTTTCTCTCTAACACCGGCACCCCAGTACACCCACATTCTCTCAAAGCAAATATCTAACTACACTTCACAACACTCTCTAATCAAAGAGTACAGAGGAAAAGAAAAATCAGATACAAGCTTAAAGTGTTTCTGACTAGTGCAAAAATAAATGGAGAACTTAGCCTCATACTTATAGTCTAGGCCACCCACTCCATTTGCTATCCTAATCAATGTGGGACTAATTCAACCAAATCCTAACAACTGCCACTAGAATTTAGATAAAGTGAAGGTTTTCTCTTAGATCAATGAAATAAAATTCTCACACGCACTTATAACTTGATATAAGGGGGTTAATTAATACCCCCTAATTCTATAGTCAATCATTTTTATTAATTAGTAGAGGAGTCCTACCAAATGATCAACGTAAAGTGCTTCTTTTTCATTTTCTACTTTACAAGGTTTTCATTTAGAAGATCTTAAACTCGTTATTTAATAATAATATATACAATTAGAGAATATGTGAAAGAGTAAATATATACCTTATACCTACATTATTGAATTCAAAGTTTCCAAGAAGGTTAGATATAATATATTATTAATCATCCATGACAAATCGACCACTAGTGACTAATAATAATAATAATACACTACAAGGGTGCGCGAATTGCCGGTGGTTTATTTCTTGATTAGAGGCGGTTTAAAATCGCCGCAAAATCAAATGCCGACGGTTAACCGAACCGCCATAGATATGGGCACCGGAATTGAATTTGGCGGCGATTTTCAACAACCGCTGGTATAACCGCCGCTAAACCAATATTTTGCGGCAATCGTTAAAAAAACCGCCACTATTTCAGTGAGTGGATTTAAAAAATAAATTGCAGTGGTTACAAAATCGCCGCAATTTCATAAATGAACTTAAAAAAAACTGACCAATTACAATAATTTATACCATTTTTATTTACTATAACCTATTTTTTATACATCATGTTTATTAAACTTGAGATATTAATAAAAAAATACTATATAAACAATATTAAACTCATAGATAAAACGACAAACCTTGAGGAGATGAGCAATCAAGGCTGAAAAAAATGTACCAAGAACAAGAATAATGAACCAAAAACAAAATATACCAGTGCTCTGCCTATAAAACACATACAGTTGCTTTCTTTCTGGCTTTGCAATTTCATCTTTAAGAGCCTCCACTATTTTAGAATCTTCCTTCTGAAGAAAAAGATTTGTTATTAGAAACAAAAATCCAAAAATTAAACTAAGACAAGTACCAAATGGAAGTAAGATTAAAACAGCAGCTATACTACAGACATGTCATTTTTTATTACTACTATCAATGAACCATTGTTTTGGTTGATGGTTCTGCAACTAAGAAGAATAATCTTATATACTACAAACTGAAGATTAAATTTTATTCTACTAAAAGGGTATTATAACAAAGTACCTCTGCTTTACATTCAACTATAGCCACCTCTGAAGAATCGGTGCATTTGTTGTATCTTGAAAGTGTTCTTTTCATTCTGTGAATTGGGACCACAATTTAGAAAAATAAATGCATTTAGTGGGAAATGAACGGTCCCCACATTTCAAACTCACTTAAGTCAATTGAATCACAGAATAAAGCAAAGCAAAAAAGGCTTGGAAAAACAAAGTTGTTTCATCTTAATGATTGAATAATGTATATCATGCATCTATCTCATAATCTCATTCATCAACTAATCATAAATATCATAATTCAGCAAAGTAACCTTTGCAATAGCATGCAAATGCAATGCATTAAACTGAGCAAGTTGTGAAAAACACCTTGACTTAAAATAAAAGGATTAACCAGCAAGAAACAAATGGACTTACAAACCCAACTCAGAATAAGATCGAAACTGATTAAGCCTCTCCAAACTTGAAGATAAAAAAGAGTACTAATCCATGCATAAACATTTTCTTTATGGAAGAATAACAAGACAAAAACAAACAATAGAAGAAAATAAAATGAGAAACATGAAATGCAAGAAAATAATGTCTGCAGCTGCACCAATAACATATTTTATTTACCTTAGGTAATGGAGCAGACTCCTCATTAACCTTCAAATTCAAAGCCTCCAATCTAAGGTCTTGTACAAAAAATTTAGGTAACAAATTGAGGAACAAAACTAGAATTCAACACAAAAGATATGTTTATATTATATAAAATATATCCAAATTCACTATAAATTATTGCACATAACAGCAAGGTTAAAAAAAAGTGTAATTACCATCTACTAGTATTTGAATCTAAAACTGTCACCTTATCAGGGAATTGAGAGGGAGCATGAAGGGACATATTATGTAGTTTCTTTTGCTGCTTCAATGAGGCACTGATAAATTTCTATAAGCAGGTCAGAAAATTAAACCAAATTCAATGGCATTCACTTGCACATAAACAATTTTCTCAACAATTTTAAATTTTTAGGTGAAAAGGGGTTCCCATTATAAGAAGTTAATACAAAATAATCTAACACAATTTTGTTCTCATATAGTCTCTAGTGTAAATAATTAATGATTAATGATTAATGATTGTACCTTTGTAGTTGCAACAGCAAATGAGAACCAAATAAAACTATATCATTATTTCCATGAGGTCTCAAACAAAGCAACCCACACACACACACACACAGAGTAGGAGCAGCAGCAATCCAAAAACAATGAGCCATTCAGACAATTGGAGAACTACTCTTTTCTCTTCCAAGTATAGCTTTAAACACTTTTCAAATAGCACAAAACCAAGGTTCAAATACGAACAAGCACCATCAAATATTTCTAAATAATCATATTTCTAAATCACCTATGTCATCATATACAATAAGAGTATATTACTATATCCTTTACACTCAATCAAATGATTTAATCAGTATTGTCATCATCATCAAAATATTCATCTTCACTATCATCAATACCATTTTCAACAAATTTGAGAAGAAAACAAGTGAACAAAAACAAATGAAAATTAAAAAAAATCCCACTTTATTTCTAATGCTTACGCAATCAAAATAAGCACAAAAATGATGCATGTTTAAGAGAGATTAAAAACAAAAGAAGTCTTTAGCAGCCAAAATTTCATATAAAAAGGTGAATAAGAAAACAAAATCCGAGTAAAGAAATAAAAGGAAGAAGGAGAAGAACCTGAGATGGTGGTAGTGGCGACAGAGGCCGAAGGCGACTGTGGCAAAAAACTCGTGTAATTGCAGCAAATTCAAACCACAGATAGAGTAAATTTGGTGGAAGAAAGGAAGTAGGGAAGCACTGCTTCGGGGTCAGGCCAGCAGAAGCAGCGCCAATCGAAGCTCATGGAGTAAGGGTTAGGGTTAACGAGATTTGAGGAGCTCATGGAGCAATGGATTTCATAGTCAAATTATACAAAAATCAATTAGCTAAAATAAAAATTGGACTTGTAACAAACACAATTATCTAGTTTAATTAGACAAATTTCAAGAATTCACCTCGTTTTGCTGCTCTAGCAACGTAAAAAATGAAATCAGTGACCTAGGAGAAAAAAGAAGACAAAATAAGAAAACGAATACCCAAACAAACAAAAAAGGAAGAAAGAGCAGAACCAGTGATGCATGGTGAGGGTGGAAGGCTGGTAGTGACACAGAGTGGAGGCGACAGAAGCAAGACACTCATGCATCTACAGCAGATTCGAAGAAAGCACGCGTAGAATGAGATGGCAAGCAGATCCGGAGGAAGAGATGAAACAGAGGAGCTCGACATCGGCAGAAGCAGCACCGATAAAAGTTCGGGTCGAAGGTCGAAGTAGATAACGACCAGAGACGATGGCGAGAGAAGTCGAGGAATGAATAGATACAGGAAGAATGAAAAATAGAATAGAAAGAGGGCAAGTTGAGGCGGAACCTTTGGTGGATTAAAAGAGTCAGGTTATACAGCTGCTCCTCTCAAAATCGCAGCTAGAATCACCGTTAAATTGACAAATTGTGGCGGCTATCAAAACAGACACTAATAATTAGCCGCTATGTTCCGTTTCTGTCGTAGTGATAATAATAATAATGAGCAAGCCAATGTCATGTGCCATATGGTAAGGCCAAATTAGATTGTTTATTTCAACTCAATAGAATTTTCAAAGCTGTTACTAATAAAAAAGACTTGATTTGAAATAGATAGCTCTACTAAGATTTCATTACAAGAGGAAGAAAATCTGGTCGAATGAAGTACAAAAAAAATCAAAACTTGGAATGAGGTGGATCTCAATCAGCTAGTAGATCTTATGGACACTTCAGTCATAGGAGATTCAAATGAACCAATGGTTCCGAAACTCGCTTACAAAGAAGCGGTCTTAGCCATCACCGAATCCCGCCTTAAAGGATACCAGAGATGGGGATTGATGATGATACGATGGGGGATGATCTGAACCCCGAAGATCAATGGTATAAAGAAGACAACGATCAGTAGGAGAGTACGAAAGAGTTTGACCCTTGTCTGACTATTCCTGTTTCTAAGGAAGAGTTTGAAGAGGGGTGCAAACCTTGGAAGAAAAATGCCTTTATTGTAAAGTTATTGGGTAGGAGGGTTGGTTTGGCCTTTATAGAACAACGACTAAAAAGAGATTGGGTAAGAAAAGGTACCATTGATAACATTGATATGGACCGTGACTATTTTCTTGTTCATTTTTTCGGGAATCACCTTATCGTCCAAAGATGGAGGCCTTTCTTCCTTACGTTTGAAAATGTGATTAGAAAGATTGATGTATGGGTTTGCATTCTAAATTTGCCTATAAAACTCTATAATCAACGTTTTCTTTGGAGGATGGGTTCTACTATTGGACATATGCTCAAAATAGATTGGGAGACTTCTATACACTAAAGGGGAAAGTTCATGAGGATATGCGTGGAGATTGATCTAGTCAAGAAATTGGTTCCCCGCATCTCTATGTTAGGAAGCAAATTGAACATCGAGTATGAAGGACTTCATCAAATTTATTTTTCTTGTGGCAAGTACGACCATCGCTTAGACTCCTGCTATGAAAATATTAGAACTAAGTCATCGAATCATCAAGCCAATTCTGATGATGTTGGAACCTCCAATGAAGGGAATACTGTTACGGGAGAAGGTGACCAAAATGAAAAAAATAATGAGGGAATTAATGACCGTGATGCTGGCACTAATGTAACACCTGATTTCAGACCATGGATGTTGGTCAAGAAACCAATCAGGAGAAAGAAAGATATTACCTTCCAAAAGAAGAGAAAAGGATCTCATAATGATTTTGATTCTCTTCCAAATATAGAGAGGGAGATGTGGAGCCCAATTTTTTGAAAGAGGGTTCATGCTTTAATGCATTATATGAAGAAGGTGATAAAGAAGAGGCTAAAAAGTGGGTTGTGGATGAACAATATAATCAACAAGACTATGGGCTCCAGGTTGTCCAAGCCCAGAATGCTAATGAAAAAAGGTCAAACATACCAAAAAAGGTTCTCCAAGGTTGTTGTCCTTAAGAATCAAATTAGCCAAAAAAAGGCCCAATTAGGAAGAATGGGACTACAAAAAATGAGAAACCCACCGTTACTAAAGCAAAGAATTATGGGAAACTACTAACTAATCCCCTTGAAGCTCCAGACGCATCTTCCCTCCCCCACCCCCAAATCGCGTAGCAGGAACCCAGAAATGGAAGCCTTGGAGATAGTGATGCTTGATAGTATGCGTCGATTACAGCAAGAATAAAATGATGCCTTCTTAAAGACAAGGGAGTCAAGTAAAGTGCTAGAGCATCATGTTGTTCAAACGAATTTCTCCAACCAACGGCTGGGAGCGAGCTCCTTTTCGGGTGGCGCTATGAAGGAGAAGGCAGTTAATAGCCAACAAGGACGACCTCTTAATGTTCATATGATGGTGTCGCCAGCGAAAAAGAATAGAGAGGGAAGCTCTTTCTGTGACCGAAGCAGTGCGAAGCAAAGGGCGAATGCCTAACAATGATCTCCAGGTTTTTCGTAACCTTTCTATTTTCTTTGATCTCATGAATATTATTAGTTGGAATTGTAGAGGTACTGGTGCTAAATTCTTTCTCACTCTTATTAGAAATTTAAAACGTAATTTTGATGCTAATTTCTTCCTCCTCTTTGAAACTCACCTTAGTGGGAATCGAGGTAGGGAAGTTATAAATAAATTGAATTTTGAGGGTTGTTTTGTTGAAGATGTTGTTGGACATTCTAGTGGTAGTTGGGCTATTTGGGATCCCAATATCTGGAAGGTTGATATTCTAGGTCATAATCGACAATACGTTCATCTTTTGGTATCTTGTAATAACTCCGCTCCTTGGTTTCTTACTGCTGTATATGAAAGTCCCCAGAAGGTTAATAGAAAATTGCTTTGGAATAGCTTGCGTATTTTGTCAGAAAGCATTAATCATTCCTAGTGTTTGATTGGCGATTTTAATGCCATCCTCCATGATCATGAAAGGCGGGGTGGTGCCACTAGATTTGAGTCTGGTGCTTTCTCAGATTTCTGTGACTATGTTTCTGACTGTGGCCTGATCGATCTGGGCTTTGTTGGGTGGCCCTTTACCTGAAAGAGAGGTAACTTAGTGGTTAGACTAAACAGATCTCTTGGTAATTTAGACTGCAAATAAACTATCCAGATGCTTGTATTAAACATCTTTCTATCTTGAAGTCTGACCATGCTCCCCTCTGCCTTCAGCTTTATTCTAATTCTGTGATCAATAAACAAAAAAGGCCTTTTTGCTTTGTTGTGGCTTGGCTAACACACCCGGATTTTGACAATATGGTTCGGGACTGCTAGAAGGTTGAGGCTTCTTGGACAACTAGTGTAAATGATTTTCAGTGTGCTCTCAAGGATTGAAACAATACGGGTTTTGGTGATATTTTCAAAAGAAAAAGAAGAATTCTTTGTAGGCTTCAAGGCATTTCAAATTGTCTTGCTAATAGCACCAACCAGTACCTTGAAAATTTGCAATTTCAGTTGTGTAAATATTATGAGGATATTCTTACTCAAGAGGAATTGTTATGGTACCAAAAATCTAGGAGCAAATGGATTGAATTTGGGGATCACAATACAAGATTTTTCCATAAGTATACTATGATTTGAAGGAGAAGAAACAAAGTTCTTGCCCTCCAACAAGAGGATGGTTCATGGATCACAGAAAAGATGAACTAGAACAACATAGCTTTACCTTTTTTGTTAACTGGTGGACGAAATTGTGATCACTTGTTCTTTTGTTTATAAAGGATGTATACTCTGAGGGCATTGTTTATTTCCTTCACAATCTCGTTCAACTAACCAGCAAGTGTACTGGGTCGTCCAAGTAATAAACCTTACGTGAGTAAGGGTCGAATCCACAGAGATTGTTGGTATGAAGCAAGCTATGGTCACCTTGCAAATCTCAGTTAGGCAGATTAAAAATGGTTTATGGTTTTTCGAATAATTAATAATAAAAAGAAGAAATAATAAAAAGGATAGAACACTTATGCAGATTCATTGGTAGGAATTTCAGATAAGCGGATGGAGATGCTGTAGAGCTCTCGGACGCCTGCTCTCCTACTTCTTCTTCTCAATCCTTCTTACTCCTTTCCATGGCAAGCTTTGTATAGGGGTTCACCATCAACTGTGGCTACTTTCATTCCTCACGGGGAAATAACCTGTGCGGCTGTCACTCGCACAGCTAACCAGTCTGGAGGCATCACCCATGGCTGATGACTACATCCCATCCT
>NC_029776.3:8290498-8290747 GCF_000817695.3 Arachis duranensis
CCCTAAGCACTTTGTTTTCCAGTATTACCACCAGATACATAAATGCCACAGACACATAGCTGGGTGAACCTTTTCAGATTGTGACTCAGCTTTGTTAAAGTCCCCAGTTAGTGGTGTCCAGAGCTCTTAAGCACACTCTTTAGCTTTGGATCACGACTTTAACCATTCAGTCTCAAGCTTTTCACTTGGACCTTCATGACACAAGCACATGGTTAGGGACAGCTTGATTTAGCCGCTTAGGCCTGGATT
>NC_029776.3:8297674-8317776 GCF_000817695.3 Arachis duranensis
AGGCATTTCTTGGTGTCAAACTTCAGGTTATGACGTGTTTTGGGCGTTCAACTCCGGATCATGACGTTTTTCTGGCGTTTAACTCCAGACAGCAGCATGTACTTGGCGTTCAACGCCAAGTTACGTCGTCATTCTTCGAATAAAGTATGGACTATTATATATTGCTGGAAAGCCCTGGATGTCTACTTTCCAACGCCGTTGAGAGCGCGCCAATTGGAGTTCTATAGCTCCAGAAAATCTATTTTGAGTGCAGGGAGGTCAGATTCCAACAGCATCAGCAGTCCTTTTGTCAGCCTTCTTCAGAGTTTTGCTCAAATCCCTCAATTTCAGTCAGAATTTACCTGAAATCACAGAAAAACACACAAACTCATAGTAAAGTCCAGAAATGTGAATTTATCATAAAAACTAATGAAAACATCCCTAAAAGTAGCTCAAACTTACTAAAAACTATATGAAAACAATGCCAAAAAGCGTATAAATTATCCGCTCATCATTAACATGTATCAAGACACTCATGATAATCCTCCCTACATTCTCCGAGAAGAGTTTTTTTTGCCTCTTAACGAGTTTGAACTTAATATGCTGGGCTGTAATATGACGCAGCAGGAAATAAAGGCTGCCCTTTTTGGTATGGGAAGCCTAAAATCCACTGAAAGGGATGGTATTCAAGCTATCTTTTATTAGTAACAATGGAATAAAGTTGAGCCTGACCTTTATAGCTTGGTTCAGACTGTTTTTCACAATCCGATCAGTGTTGAGGACCTTAATGAAACGCTCATCACGCTTATACCCAAGGTTGATTCTGTCTCTAACCTAAGATAGATGAGGCCTATAAGCCTGTGCAAGGTTATTACCAAAATTGTTGCCAGCTGTATGAGAAGGATTATGAAGAAACTGATTAGTCCTACTCAATGTAGCTTCGTGCCAGGAAGACAAGGCTTTGACAATATCATCATTGCTCAAGAAGTCATTTATTCGATGAGGAATAAGAAAGGGAAGCAAGGCTGGATGGCTATCAAGATCGACTTTGAGAAGGCATACGATAAGCTTAAATGGTCCTTTGTCAAGGACACTTTAATTGACATTGGGTTCCCTTCACATACCATTGAGCTTATTATGGCCTGTATATCTACGGCCAGAATGAGAGTTTTGTTGAATGGAGAGGAGCTGGAGGAGTTTAAACCAACCAGGGGTATTTTGCAGAGCGATTCTATTTTCTCTTATATTTTTGTCTTGTGCACTGAACTCCTCTCAACTTATTAACTGTGTTGTGAATCATGGGTTCTGGAAGCCTATTTATATTAAGAGAGTCGAACCATCCCTATCTCACATTTGTTTTGCGGACAATTTGATTCTGTTTGCTTAAGATAGTATAGATCAAGCTAGTATCATTAATAGATGTCTCAATGCCTTTTGTGAGAGCTCCGAGCAAAAGGTCAGCGGGGACAAAATTCGTGTTTTCTTCTCTAAAAATGTTGAGGGTCCAATCAGATAGGAGATTAGTGAAGCTTTGGGTTTCACCAGAACTGACAATCTAAGGAAGTACCTTGGGGTTCCTCTTCACCATTCCAAGGTCTCAAATAACATCTTTGATGAAATTCTCAGCGCAGCAAACTCAGCATCAGGCTTAACTCCTAGAAGGCGTCTTCCCTCTCCTTGGCAAGAAGAAATTCCCTGGTGAAATATACCATTTTTACTATTTCTTTATATACAATGCAAACTACTTTACTTCCTATTACTACTTGTAATTTCATCGATCGTAAATGCAAGAATTTTTTTTGGGAGAAACCGAACAAATAAAATATTCACTTGTTAAATTGGAAGAAAGTGGGTCAGCAAAAGAAAAATGGGGGTTTGGGTATTTTGCCATGCCCATACTCTTAACAAGGCTTTCATGATGAAGATTGGATGAGGGCTTATTGAGAAAAAGGATGCCCTGTGGACAAGGATATTGCGTTCCAAATACGGTGGAGGTGATGACATTATCCCTTGAGTGGAAAGAAAGCAAAGTAACTCAAATCTCTAGAAAGGAGTCTACGCTAATTGGGAGCATGTCACTAAAAATACCATTTGGCGGGTTGGCAATGGCGAAAGCATAAACTTCTGGAAACATAACTGGGTCCCTAACTTAGGGAGTTTGGATATGCATGTTAATCAGGTAAGCAATGGTAGCATTGATTATTCTAATAACCTTACAAATTTTCTCTCTGTTTCAGGAGAGTAGGACGCTGATAAAATTAAAGGATGACTCCTAGATGTTGTAGTCAGCAAGATTGTTACAATTCTTCGCCGTTTCCTTGGAAAAATAAAGACTAGATTGCATGGGCTCTCACCTTGGATGGATGCTTCAAGCTCAAATCTGATTACCAAGATATCCAGAATACCACCAACAGCTCCAGCAACATTTTCAACCTTGTTTGGAGTTGGAAAGGTCCAGAATGTGTGCGTCTATTCCTTTGGTTGAGTGCTCATGACTCCATTCTTACAAATGCCGAAAGAAAGAGACGCCATCTTACCAATGATGATCGATGTCCCCTGTGTAGGAATGATGTTGAATCCAGTAGCTTTCCATGTTATTCGTGACTATTTTTTTGTGAAAATTATATGGCAAAACTTCATGACTGATGATCAGTTCTGCCAGTTTTGAGTTCAAATATGATGAACTGGTTACAGAGCAATCTCTCGAAGAGATTTAAGTGGTCAAATCTGTTTGGCATTGTAGCATCTCACCTTTGGTTTTGCCGTAACAAGCTCATTTTTTAATATATGTTGATTTTTTCCGCTACAGCTCTTATCCAGATTAAGACCAGGCATGAGGAATATTTACATGTCATGAATGTGCATTGGAGGCAGAAGCATAATACTCCAACCTCAAATACCTTTATCCACTGGCTCCCTCCTCATGAGAATGAAATTAAGCTAAATGTTAATGGCTCTTTTTTCACTAACTAGAATAGTGCAGCGTGCGGTGGAGTTTTTAGAGATCACTTGGAGAGATATATCATTGATTTTGCTTCCAACTTGGGCAGTTGTTCTATTATGTAGGCGAAAATGTGGGGAGTTGTGCGCAGTCTCTAGATTGACGTAGCAAACAATTTTAAACGAGTTGTTATTGAAACATATTCATCTTCTGTTCTTGAATTTGTGAAGAATGGTTGTCTTACGAGTTATTCTTGTACACCGATTTTTGCTGATATATATCAACACTCGTATCCAACGACTTCATATCTTCGGATGGTCACATACTTTTAGAAAAATAAATTATATTGCAGATACACTTGTTAAAAAAAAAACAAACCCTTTCTTTTAGTCGCACATTTTTTAGTCGCGCATTTTTTATGTACCTTCTCTCGATATTAGCTTAGCTTTAGATTTAGACTGTTTTAGTTTTTTGCACCCTCAAGACTCTTAACCTAGGTGATTTTTTTTGTTTTTCTTCCTTGCTTGGGTCTTTGACCCCGCTAGCTCATAAAAAAATTTGTTTATCTCAATTCTCAATATAGCTGAGTTTTCCTTTGCGGGTATAATAGTAATGGCGAATGATTTATTGTATTAAATATTTTTTGAAAGATGCTCTTAACTAATGAATGTAGCATAAAAATAAAAATGAATTATTTATTTTTAAGATATGAATTAAAAATAGTAGATGAGAAGCAGTGGGGTATAACTGTATAAGTATACAAAAAAGGGGTAGGAGTAATAGAGCACATATAGGAGACAAGAGGGGCAGAAGAGAGCAGGGGGACGTTATTGATGGCATCAGAATATTCATGTCACACATTTAATAATAGTAATAAAGTTTCCTCGGTCTTCATTCCATCACGTCAAATCCATGCACGTGATGGAGACTCCCTCCTCAACACTTTCAAAGTCAAACAGCGACAAAAGGCATTAGCAAAAGGAGGAGGAGGAGAATGAAATGAATTCAATTGAATTTGAGGCAGCCATATGAGACAAAACCCGATGCTGTACCTCTCTAGTTAATGTTGCCGCGGTGTCCGTGTCACCCCATCAATTTCATCCAACTACTATATATTTCATCACTACTTATAGAAACATATCATCATAATTTAATTAAGGGATTTATTAACATTTTATGTATTATTCTAGGCTTCGTAAATATGATTCAATGTTTCATAGAATAATTTATTCTATGAACAAAACGTCTTATTATTTTACAAAAGAAAGAAAAATCAACATAAGCTAAATTAAAAACAAAATAAAATTATGTACAATTACGTCTTAAATCTAAAAAAAAAATACAAAAATATGTGTTAAAAATATAATTATTTGTATGCCTTATTTTATATAAGACTTATTCTATACGAATAATAGAAGAAATAAAAAAAACAACTTAAAAGAAAATCCTTCCGCAAGATTTTACAAAACTTATTCTCTATGGCTCTAACCATTTAACATATTTTGTTATTTACTTGGAGGCATGGTTTGTCATCATGTTTGCCATTAAGTTAGTCAATCTCTACATCAAAAATATAATTTATACAATGTCAATATCTGTTAATATTTGATAATATTTAAATATTTTTTGTTATTTATAAATATTATTATATAATTTTTATATAAAAAATCTCCATCTCCCTCCCAATCCAAAATTATTTTTGAAGTTTCGCCACTGCTTCTACAGTCTAATTCCAATGCATAATCTCATGAATTTTGTCCGCGGTAGTGCCCGGCAACCTTACTTCTTAAGTTGCAATAAAGGCATATAAAGGGCGACAAGATAGACGCATATTAGCTAGAGAATCCTTGTGCATCCCTTTATCCAATTTCCATTAGCATCAAGAATTATTAGAGAAAAAGATAGATAGATTTCTAATTTTTTAAATTTTTGATAAATATATTTTTGATAAAATTTAAATAAAAAAAATCTTTAATTTTAATAAACGAAAGATAATTTAATTTTTCTGTTTATTTGTCTTTTATGTATACACCAAATGAAATTGATTAACGTGGTTAAAATAGTGTCTAGATGTGTGTTACAGTACTACGCTGAAAGGGGAATAAAGTTCAAAAAATAAATAAGTCATTAATGTCATTTTGTAAATAAAGTTCGAAAGATAAATAGGTCCTTAAAAATTTAGTTCATTATACTTCTATATGTATCATATATTACTATGTAATTGAAATATATTTATATTATATATCATATATTACTATCTAATTTAATAATTAAATGTGTCACATGACACTCTTATTAAAATTAAGAGAAAATATTTTTTTTTCAAAATTAATAAACTCCCTTCCTAAATTTTCTCATCTACCTCTCTCCATTTTTCTACTTCTCTATACTATTTTTACTGTATATATATTTTATATTTTATATTAGTAATTTGACAAATCAAAATATGTCATTCGATATTTTTTTATAATTAAAATATTTTAAATGTAAAAGTATACACGTTAAATTATTTTAAATTTTAGATAACGAATGTTAAAATTAATTATTAATAAAAAATTAGACTTTTTCGTATAAAAATAATAACTAAAAATTTTATTATTTAATTTTTTATTTACAGATATCTTGATCTTCTTAACTAGGAACTTTCGTTAACTTATGACTTTTTTGTAAAAATAGTTTGATTTTATAAATTTTTTGTGTCATGCATAATTTATACTGTCAGAACAAAGTAAACTATAATTAAAAAAAATTATTCACATAATGTTATTACGGATAAAAATACTAGTTCTAATATAATACACAAATGCACTGATACTAACTTAATACATAAATGATGCACAAGTGAACTAATGCTAACTTGATGCATAAATGAATTGATGCTAATTAATGCCACTGTTATGATGAAAACTGAACTAATGCAATTTAACAAATTCTAATATAATACACAAATGCACTAATTCTAACTAATGCTAACTAATGTGAGAAAATTGAATTAATGCAATTTAAGAAAAAAAGTAGAAATAGAACAAGACCAATTTCTACAATTTTAATATAAATAATCTAAATTGCAGAATACAACAAGTTAACTAGATTTTAAAATACAAGTATATTTTTATAAACTAAATTCTCATAATAGAAGCATAATAGAAGCATAATGATGAACTAAATTCTCAAGGACCTATTTGTCCTTCGAACTTTACTTGCAAAATGACGTCAATGACTTATTTGTTCTTTGAACTTTATTCCCCTTTTAGCGTTAGCGTGGCACCGTAATAGACACTTAGACACCGTTTCAACCACGTCAACCAGTTCTGTTTGATGTATGAAAGACAAATAGATAAAAAAATTAAATTATCATTCGTTTATTAAAGTCAAAAGCTTTTTTGTATTTAAATTTTATCAAAATTATATTTGTCAAAAATTTAAAAAGTTAGGACCTATCTGTCCTTTTCTCTAATAATAAATCTAAAATCAGGCAATTTATTCACAACCAACACACTAGCATCGTGATTCACTTTAATTGAGTGAGGAGGCCGGGGCTCTCAATCATTCATGCAAGATGAAGGCATAATAGTTGCATTAATTTAAAAAAAAATTCTTGAATTGAATTTTGGTTAAAAAATCACTTAGATAAAGATGTTTAAAACGTTTTTTTTAAAGATATTTTTCAGTAATTAAAATTTAACACATATAATAGATTAAATCGTATTATTTTTGTCAAAATTAGGCTAAACAAATTAATTTGACTAAAAAAATGGTGAATCAAATCTTAAACTGGTCTAAATTAATATTATTTTTTATAAAAAATGACTAAAATAATCCTGTTATACATATTAATTTTGAGAATTTTAAATTCTAGTTCTTTACTTTTCTGTCGTCATAAAATTAGGATTTAGAGTTTTTAAATATATATATATATATAATAATAATAATAAGAGTATTTTAGTCATTTTCTATAATAAGGGTATTATTATAGTTATTTTCTATAAAAAATAAACTTAATTTAGATCGATTTAAGATTTGATTCACCATTTTCTCGATCAAATTAATTTGTATGGCCTAATTTTGACAAAAATAACAAGGTTTAATCAATTATACGTGTTAAATTTTAATTACTAGAAAATATCTTTTAAAAAAGACGTTTTAAACGTCTTTATCTGAGTTACTCCTTTTTTACTAATAGTCATTGTCGTCCTTGAAATTCCTAGCTTGTGAACGAACGATAATTTTTTTTCTTTCCTCCAAAATCCTTAAAAAATTAAACTTGTGAACACAACCATAACGGAATAAGTCCTGTAATTTTATATTTTTAAGTAATGTTATTAGTATTTTTTTCTTTAAAAAATATCAAAGATTAATGAGTGAGAGAAAAAGAGGAATGATATCAAAAGAGAAGAATAAAAAGTGGTTGGATGTAAAAAAAATTTGATTTCACTCAGAAAATAGAAAATTAGTTACCTCAGTTTGCAACTTATATATATAAATATATAATCTAGAAGGTACTTTGTAACTAACTTGACAGCTCAGTATATTTAAACAAAAACTCTAACTAATTTCTCTTCTTTCTCACTTCTTTTCTGTTACTTTCTTTTTTGCACATCATTTTCTATCATGGCTCCTCAAGCTCAAGGGAACTGAATTTGACAAATTTTGCACATTGATTTTGTCTCAAAGTTAAATGAAAGCAGTTGAAGGGAGAACCTTTGTAATAGTATCTGCTATTTGAACAGAGTTTAGGACATGATTTACTTGAATCACCTTTTTTGACACATAATCTCTTACAAAGTGCAGATCGATTTTGAAGTATTTGACTTCGAATGCAAAATAGGATTGGCAGCTAGCAAGATTGCATTCTGATTGTCACAGTAAATCATAGGTGTCTCTATTACATTCCACATCCATTCACCTATGAAACTCTTAATCCAAATTGGTTCTGCTGTTAGATCTGCCAAGGCTCTGTATTCTGTCTCTATACTAGACTGTGCTATAGCTCTTTGTTTCTTCGATTGCCAAGACACCAAATTTCTTTCCAAAAAAACACAGAAGCCTCCAATCGACTTTCTATCATTTGGGTCACCTTCCTCATTAGAATCACAATAGAATGTGATCTTTAGTGAGTGATCTTGATGAAGCTTGAGGCCATATGATGCTGTTCCGCTCATATACCTCAGAATCATCTTAACCAGCTTCCAATGACTATCCAGTGGATTCTGCATAAACTGGGCTACCGTATTGAGATTATATGCTAGATCAGGCCTTGTAATAGTAAGATATTGAAAACTGCCTACTACTGACCAATACAAGTAAGGATTATCAAATAATGTACCTCATGTGGCCTCAATTTTTACAGTAGAGGAAAGTGGTGTGTGGCATGGCTTGCAACCACTCATACTAGTTTTTGTTAATAAGTCCTGAAAATATTTTTCTTAAGTCAGCATCAGACCTCCATTATCCAATTATGTCACTTGAATTTCCAGAAAATAGTATAGATCACCCATGTCTTTTAGTGCAAAGGCTGAATTTAGTCTTTAAGTGATTTCAGAAATGACTTCAGGAGAGCTTCCAGTCACGATGATATCATCCACATAGATTAAGACATGTAATTGAAGAGGAAACATACTTCACGAAAATCAAAATATCTAATTTGGGGGTTGAGAATTCCAGGTTTTAAAGTTCTGTAGACAACTTGTGATACCAAGCTTGAGGTGCTTGCTTTAGGCCATAAAGAGTCTTTGTGAGTTTGCACACGAAATTGGGATCTCCAATTATGTATCTTGGTGGCTGCCTCATGTATACGTTCTCAAAAAGCTCTCCATGCAAGAAGGTATTTTTCACATCCAACTGTCTTATGGGCCAAGATCTTGCTAATGCTATAGACAAGATTATTCGGATAGAAGTAGGTTTAACAACAGGGCTATACATTTATGTGAAATCAAAACCTGGTCTTTGAGAGAATCCCTGCATTAATCTTGTTTTGTGTTTCTGTAAACTACCATCAACATTACACTTAAGTTTGAAAATCCATTTGCTATCTATAACCTCTCTTCTAGTTGGTAATGGGACCAGTTTCTAGGTATGATTCTTCAATAGAGCCTCAAATTCGGTACCCATTGCTACCTTCCATCGAGGGTCAATTAAGGCTTGTTGAACACTTCTCAATTCTACACTAGCTTGAAAAGCTCGTGGTCTCAAAAGACTAGACTTGCTGCAAGTAATCATAGGATTAATGTTGGTGATTTCCTAGTGTACTACATCATGAGAGGCCTAGGGGATAATAATTTCAAGGTGTGAGATAGGTACTAGGATTAGAATGTTTGATGGTGTTGTATGTGATGAAGTAAGGTGATTGGGTGTGATAAGAGAGGGTTGCGCAGGTGATGTAGGTGAAGGATGTGTGTTGTAAGAGGGAAGTGGGAAAGAGATAGGTGGTGGAGGGAGGTTTCTGTTGAAGAATAGAGAAAGTGAACTAGCTATTTGAATTTGTGATGTGGCAATTGGTGAATTAGGTATAATGGGAGGTGGAACAGAAAAGATTAAAGGAATGAGAGAGGTTGAGATGATGTATGTTTAGTGTGTTGGGTTCAGATTGAATGGTAGATGCTAGAAAATTATTAGTAGTGGTAAAAGTAGTGTAAATTGAGTTGTTTGCTGCCTATTCTAATGATTAGCAATACTAAATTCTGAGGTTGGGTCTTTAAATGGAATTTTGCCTTCATCAAATATCACATTTTTAGTGATAATCACTCTCCCTGATGGTGTTAATCATTTATACCTTTTGTGGCTAGTTTCATATCCAATGAACACACTGGGTGTAGACTTGAACTCAAGCTTATGCTTGTTATATGGTTTAAGATGAGAAAAACATAGGTATCTAAATACTTTCAAATTTTCATATATATGAAGGTGACTTGTTAAATAGTGTTTCAGTTGGTGATTTGTCACTTAGTACTAGAGTTAGAAGAACATTAATTAATTGAGCTGCTGTTATGAAAGCCTTTTCCCAAAACTTGATGGGTATAGAGACTGCTGTTAGCATGGTAAATCCCATCTCAACAACATACTTGTGCTTTCTTTCACTAGTACCATTTTGCTTATAAATGTGAGGACATGAGAATTTATAGATGATGCCTTGTGTCTGTAGTATTTTTGAAAGACTAACATACTTTGCAGCATTGTCACTTTGAAACATTTTTAGTTTGGTGTGAAATTGTAATTCAGCCATTTGTTGAAACTGTAAAAAAGATGATTTCAATTGAGCTCTACTTATAAATCAAATATAACTATGTAAATCTGGAGTAAGCATCAATAAAATTAACAAAGTAGTTATTGCCATTAGAATAAAAAATTAGACCAAGACTCCAAATGTCAGAATAGACAAGCTCTATGGGAACAAAATAGTAAGGAATGAGACTTTATAATACAGTATGAACTGTACATATGAAATAAAAGTATTACAATGCTTTAGAACTTTAGAAACAACAACAACTGAGACATGACCAAATCTAGCATGCCAAAGCATGTAATTATTGGATTCATACTCCAGTGAACTGATTAATGCAGATAGTAAATGTGTTAGGTAGAAATTGAGCAATCTATACATCTCTTTTGCAACATCTTCCTTTAGGATTATTTCTTTAGTATCTTGGGATTTAACAAAGCAGCCATAAGAGTGAAACTCAAAAAAGACATTATTATCATAGCAAAATTGATAGACACTTAACAAATTCTTAATAATGTCAGGTATTAGTAATAATTTATGCATGATTAGATCTTTAGAGCTCAAATCAATTTTAAAATAAATTTTTTCTATACAGTTTATGGCCAAATCTGTTCCATTACCAACTACCACTTAATTTGCTCCTTCATAATTCTTCTTTTCAGCTATGATTTCTGGATCTAAGGTTATATGATGTGTTGCTCCTGAGTCAATATACCATACTGAATCATGAATTGTTGCAAGGTTGGTCAGTACACTGGTGAAGTTTGCTCGTAGCTGCTGCTCACTTAGTTGAGTCTTCTTTGGGTACTGTTTTGTGTGCTGAGCTTGTAGTGATGAATCTTCATCATACTTACACCAACATGATCTTGTTGTATGGCCATACTTGTTGCATGGTCTTATGCTCCATATCTTTGTGTCTCATAATTCTGTGATTTTTCATAACTCTAAACTCTTAGTCTATCAATATACTATAACTGGTATCTACCATAGTCTAATTTTGTGGTTGCCTTTCTCCTCTTATAAACCTTCTTCTACCTCTGAAACCTCCTCCGAATATCCCTCGTTGAGCAAGATTTGTTTGAAACCTCTCTTAAGATTTTTTTATCAAATTGATTTGCATAGTTAGATTCAGCAACATTAGCTTGTAGCAATTAACTTAGTTTCGCCTTTCTAAACCTCTCTAGCAGCTTATGTGCAAATAACACTACCTCTAATTCTCTTACTATGATTCCTTGAGATCTTGTTAGGAGTGTAGTGACTAATGGTGTATAATCTTTTGTCAAGCCATGTAGTAGTGCATTCACATGATCGTTTTTATTCACTGTCTCTCCTATTGATACTAGTGCATCAATCCCACTTTTAATCGTTAAAACATAGTTGCTCACAGAAGCAGCAATGCACAGCAGCAATTCGTGCATTGCTCAATTTATTTATCAACTGCATTATTTTGGCTCAAATTTGTGAAGCAAAATGATTCTCTAACGTATTCTAGATCTAATAGGTGAAGATGCAACCAACCATTCGAATTGTGTATGATTTCAACATTGAAGCTAACAGCTAAGATTTTAACAGTGTGTCCTGTTTCTTTTATCTCTGAAATTCTTGATTCACCTCTCCACTTTCGAGAAATTGATGAAGAATTCTCTGTCCTGTGATATGGTCTAACAAATCATTTCCTTTAATAATCGCTTCTACTTGATCTTTCATTGCAAAAATTATCACTGTCAAACTTCATATAAATTGGATTTGTTGTGAAATCAAGAGTGCTCGTCGTTTGTGCCGAGCTCTAACAAATCATTTCCTTTAATAATCGCTTCTACTTGATCTTTTCATTGCAAAAATTGTCACTGTCAAACTTCATATAAATTGGATTTGTTGTGAAATCAGGAGTGCTCGTCGTTTGTGCCGAGCTTAGATCATTTAAAGTAACATTAGCTGAGTTACTTATAGCAGCCATTGTTGTGATTAAATCCTAACTCTGATACTGTGAAAGATACAAAAAATTAGTGAATGAAAGAGAAAAATGAGTGATACCAGAAGAGAAAGCTCAACATATTTTAATTAATTTTTTTTTACTTTTTTTTTCTCTGACTTTCTTTTTTTCACATTCTTTATCACTCTTTAGGTTATAAATATAAATAATATTCATTTTATTAACAAATTTTTACAAACTAATTCATTTAGAAAATTAATATATTTTGATAAGCCAACAAACAATTCACACATTAATTGAATATTGACTGGATATTCAAAAACTAGTTTCCAAATATTTTTATTTTACCATTATAAGTTTTAGAATATACAATTTTTTATGAGATTGGGTGACATTTCACACGATGATTTTCATTATTAGTTTGTGACATGCAAAATAAATAAATAATAAATAGTCTCAATTAGTTACATTGATTATGAATGTTATATATTTGAAATTAAATGATGGATGTTAAGTTAAAGATATTTTAACAACTTTTATTCAAATTCATAATTTTTTATTGAGACTATTATAAAATAAAATATAGAAAATGAAATACAAAAAAAAATTATGAAACAAATTTTTAGATATATTTGAAATTAAATGATGGATGTTAAGTTAAAGATATTTTAAAATTTTTATACAAATTCATATTTTTTTATTGAGACTATTATAAAATAAAATATAGAAAATAAAATACAAAAAAAATTATGAAACAAATTTTAGCTATAATTGTTAATTAATTAGGTTAAAATCAACAAATAAGCATACATATGAATATAAAATAAAAATATTAAAAAAAAATTTGAAGAATCATAAGTAATTAATTGGCATACATGTGAATAATTTAAAATATATAATAAGATATAATTTAGAATTTGTTAATATTAATTATAAAAATTTATTAATTATTAATTATAGATATTATATGTATAAAATTATAAAAGTTATATGAGTATAAAATTATGAATGTTATGAGTGTGAAACTATGAATGCTATGTGTATAAAAATATAGATGTTAAGCTAAAAATATTTTTACAAATTCTACCATGCAAAATGATCAAACAATAAGTGACAAAAATGAAAGCAATTTTTACAAAAAAAAATAAAATATTACATCATGAACAATGATTAGTACTTAACAAATTGAGATGAGTGAGTAATTTTTAAGAAAAGAAGATATATTCTATACTTTTAAGGTTAAAAATAAAGAGTTAATATTTAATTTCGTCCTTCAAAAATAATCCGTTCTTTAAACTAAATTAAAGAAGAAAAACTAAAAAAAAATAATGAATGAAAAAGAACAAAGACAATGCTTATAAAAAAATTTATTACATTGAGAATAAAAATTGAGCAATTACAAAAATTAAAATAGATGATAATTTTTTTCTTTTAAAATAACATCATATGTTTTTTTTTTTCCTCAGAGTGTTAAAAGTAAAAATATGACTAAACTTTTGAATTTATAAAAAATCAATTAAATATCAAAGATATCTATATAAATTACACATTAATTCTCATGATGATCGAAATCAATTAAATGTAGCTTAAAAAAAGGGGGTGGTGGAACATGATCATAAATGAGAGTATGAGACTGGACCAAATAAATAATATGAAAAATAGAAAATTTGAAGTGTTTTAGGCTAAAATTGATGGGTTACCGAACATTACTTGTAGCATATATGAGTGGGATGAAATTAAAGAAGCAAGCATAGTTAATTGTAACGGAAAACGAAAGCAAAAACAGAAACAGTGATAAGGAGGAGACAGTAATTGAAAAGATGAAAAGACAATGATCCCAACTGAGTCTGAGAGAGAGAGAAGGTAGGGTGAATTGAAGGAGGGGAATACATTAATGATATGAGTGACTGTGTACGCAATTGCTCACCAACACACTGAGTCACTGCTCTCTTCTCTGCTCTTTCCTCCTGTTCCCCTGTTCTCACTGTAACTCACCACCATCATTCTCCTTCCCTCTCTTTTGCCCCCTCACCCTCTTTTTCTTTTTTTCACCTTCTTCCCTCTTACTACTTCAATTTCTTCCATTCCTCACTGCACCTATACAAACATCTCTTCTCTCACTTTCAATATCATTAGTAATTAATTACCATCTCCTTAATAGCTAGTGGTTATTACATTTAATGATTGCATTGTCGTTGATGGGTTTAATAATTTCACCAGTGACTACTTTAGTTTAATTACCTAAAAACATGTTAATATGTTTGACGTTGCCGTACTTTTTCTGCATGAATAAACAACAATATAATAATAAATATAGGACTAGGTATGCATGAATAATTTCGGCTAATTTTTTTTATATAAAAAAATATTGATATTTTTGTTAAAAATGGAATTATTTAATGTAATTAGAAGTGGGTAGATTTTTCAGATAGAAAGTCGATTCATAAAGTGTATGTTGCAATACGCAAGGTGTATATTGTAACACGTAGAATGTGTATTAAACACGTATCAATATTTTGTCAACACACAGAATGCATATTAAACACTTTCTTTTATACATTTACAATACTATAATATAAGAAATAGATCCTCTTAATTTTATTTAATCATTGAGGAAGTAAATGATGATCTCTTACCATTAATTTCATAAGTGAGACTAAAAATAAATATAAAAAAGAGAACAATAAAAAATTAAAGATCACACCTTACACCTTCAAATTTTTTTAACAATTAAAAAAATCTATTTTCTATAATATATTTCAAATATTAATATTCAACAAAAACATTATCTTAATCTCCGTATTAAAAACAATTTTCAAAGAATTTAATCTAATTACTACTTTTGATGAGTGAGTTCTTCTCCATTATTATTAATATGTTTGGTTGGAATGAAAAAAATAAAAAGGAAATAAATAAAAAGAAAAGAAAAGAAAGAAAAAAAATTGAGTAAATTTTTTTTCTTTAGATGTGTTTGAATGAAAGAAAATAAATGTTATAAAAAGACAACTTTATTCTTATATTATAAAATACATTAAAAAAAGTAAAAAAATAATATTAAAAATTATGAAAAAAATAAATTTTTTTTTATTAAAAAAATATCATTTTTTTGTTTTATTTTCTCTTCAAACAAATATAATGTTAGAAAGGATTATATATATAGCCATTTAAAAATAATTTGGGGATGATTTCGTCATTTTCACAGTACGCGTGAATTTCAATGGCTAATCATAAAGGGGCGTTACTATTGGCATTTGCACTACTCATTTAAGTTTTTTCTAAGCAATGAATTTTCATCAGGTAATGTAGGTGCAATGCAAGAGGACAATATCTATATTATAAATTATGTTGCACGTGGCATGATATCACTTTTATATTCATAGCCAAAGGTCCAAACGTATAGCCACAAGTTGAAACTTCAAACCTCGTCTTTATCACCAAGTAACTTGCTAATCATACATATTTTTTAATATTATTAATTAATTATTAATAAAAAACAATAGATTATAGTCAATCAAATATTTAAAAATATAATTACAAATGTTACGTAGTGTTGCTATTATTGCTACGTGCTACCTTTCTTCACATGAATTTTATTCTATTTATTAGCTAATAATTATAAGAGTCAGCAGGACTTTATATATGTTGGTGTATAGTTTTTAATATAAAGAACAACCTACGGAGTTAGTTTTAATGCACATATAATAACTAGGAGAAATAATGTAGTTTTTTTCCAGTATTTTCCCCTACATACAAGTTACAAGTACATAATAACATAAACATGCTGAGCAAGTCAAAACTCAAAAGTAACGAAATAAAGGTGCAAAGTACAGCTACACGCATATAAGTTTGCACGATTCTTGAAGTGATCCAATGCATCAATATTAAATTGCCCCTACGATCTTCTTCTATATATAGTATAGTATTTCTTCTTCTATACATAGTAATATTTATTTGTTTTCTTATTCGATTTAAATAATTAAGCTTTTCTTTTTCTATTTTTTTTAGAAATTAGTTCATTGAATACGTACAAATTTAAATCATGTATGTAGTAATTGATAAAAGCAAAGCAAGCGTTACGCAAAGTAATTTTGTTTATTGAAACAATATTAGATTCTGGTGGACTCAGAAAATATGATTAAGCTGACCATTGGCACCGCTTTTTCTATAATTTTATTCAACTCGATCTCAACTTATATAAAGATATATATGCGTATACCCAAACGCAGCAACATTTCTAATTAATTAATTTAAGGCACATGCACGCCAGCAGTCTTGAGCGAAAAAGATTTTCAAAACTTGGGGCAATCGATCGGCTAGTTCACGGTATAAACAAAATTAATACACCATACTCCACCTCATATTTTAAGGTACTAAAATTATAGTTCACTCATATACATATATCATTAAAGGATTATGTTATGTATACATCAAAATTAATCGTCAATATAAAATATATGTTAGAATATAAATACATATTAAAAATAAATTAGTATTTATATATAAATATGATAGTGATTAATTTTAGTGTACGAATAGTATTTTTTATCATCAAATATTAATATGCTCTAAAAAAATTTGAAAAGTACAACATTCTTTAAAAATTAACTTATTATTATAGATTAAAAAATAAAAAATAAAACACTCTAAATTATAAATTTAAACCACAAATCTTAAATATCAAATCTAAACTATTAATATATAAAAAGTTAAAATCTATTTAATTAATAAAAATATAACACTTTTTATTATATAAAAAATATTTTAAAATGAGCCGTAGTAATCATAAATATAAAATTAACCAGCATATATAATAACTTTTTTTTTCATATTCTAACATTTTTTTATTCAAGTATTATAGATTTATAGTAACAAAATATATTTTATTCATGAACTATATATATGATAAGCAATATTTTTTTTAAAATATACACCAAACTTTTTATATTAATATTATGAGTTTAATTTTAATGTATATAAAACGTTTTAACTAATCATGTAATCACAACTATTTTTTTGGATGACCATTCGCGCGGTCAATATAAAGGATAATTATTTTTACTAATGTTGTAATATGTGATTAAATGTCCGTGTAAAATAGTTTTTTAGACTAACAGTATTTTAAAATTAAGTTCTTAATATTATATAAAATCTAATTTTAATGCACTAAAATACTTTATATAGTGGTATAATGATATATTTTTTTTATGATTTACTATTCACGCAATAAATATAAAATATAATTATTTTTATTGATATAAGATTATGTAATTAAATGCATATGTAAAATTATTTTTTATTAACAGTACAAGAAAATTAAATTCCATTATATATTGTATAAATACTTGTATTTTAGGGCTAACGAGAAAAAGAAGAAATATGATTGGCAGCGAAGAGACATGAGTATGTAGGCTTAGGTTATAAAATTGAAGTGGTAGTTGGGCGTGTAAATTAAGTGAAGAATAATTGAATTGAATTAATAGTAGTGGTAATTGAAGGGTTGGATTAGGGAAAAGAGAAGATGGAGAGTGACGGCTAGAGAGGGGGGGCCGGGGATTGAGAACAGTTAATTGCGGGGGGGAGGCTTAAGGTTTTGTCACTTCAAGGATGTGATCTCAGTAGTGAAAAGCGCGCGTCAATCAAAACCACTGTGTTCTTATATTAGCTACCTGCTTGCTGCATCGTGCTCAGTGCATCAATCAATGAATTAATTCTAGCAGCAGCAGCAGCACCTAGTGTATGTTAGGTTACAGTCACTCGCTCAACTTCTCTTTGACCGGGAATAGCAGGTCATCACTTCTCTCCTCGTTCCTCGTGCATCACAATGGATGCATGCATGCTAGATTACCAAAATATCCCCCTATGTAGGGTTGACGCGCACGCTACACGGACGCTATTAATAATCATCGTTGCCTTCTCTATCAAAACCCTCCTCTCTTCTTTTATTACCATTTTCATGATACAACTTTAAACAAATAATACACAAACAGAAAGAATACGATAAATAGAATAATTTTACTATTTGGTCGATTTTGATTCCTTTGTTTTTATTTCACAAATACACCTAAATTCAACTAAATTCTAATATCATTTTTACAGTCGTACTATTTTATGGAAAAACATTTTATTTTGCTTTATCAGAAAATTTAATTTTATAAGTAAAATCAAACTCTTGTAATATAATCATTGTTTCTTTCCAACCACTACTAGCTTTGTTATACTTATATGCATACCTTCTACGTCCCATTTGAATTGAGACTTGAAAAAATAAATTTATTGTGAACATACATTCAATTTCAATTAACTATATTTGTGGATTTAGATCCGCATAAATGTTGATTTCTTGGTATCAATTTAATTGAAACCAAAATAATGAGAATTGGAACCATAGGTAATTACAATACAAACAAATGAAGTATATAAGTAAAAAAATGTATAATAAGAAAATATTAATTATTTTAAGATTTATTTTGGAAAGAAAAATGAGGAATGAGAGAATAATATCTCATCTTAAATAGTTTGAACTAAATTTTTCTTTTAGTATGTTAAGCAAAGCAGATGGTTAAAGTTAAGGTGCATTTTATGGTGTAGAAATGAAATTGTTTCTATAGAAGGACATGTGTTAATGTATTAGTAGTTTATATTGATAACTCTTAGTTGGGGAATAATTAATTATAGTATACAATTGTTGATTCTTTAGATCCATATGTATTTATAAATATAAAAATATATTTTATAAAAATAATAAAAATATTAATAATTTAAATTAGACCAAACTCTTAAAAATAAAACATTTCAAATAATATGAAAGGTGGATGATCTTAACCGTACTAACATTTTTTATTAGAATTTACACTAAATCAATTTAAATAATAACAAAGCGGAATTCGAACCCCCAACATTTGCTTAAGCAAACTAGTAAGCTAACCACTAAACCAATTTCATTAATTAGTTAGTTAAAATCGCTTATTTTTTCTGTTATTTTGAAACTGTTCATCTTTTATATTATTCGAAACTGCTTATCTTTTTTATTATTTGAAATATTCTATTTTTAAGAGTTTGATTTAATTTAAATTATTAATATTTTTTATTATTTTTAAAATTATATTTTTATATTTACAAATACACATATCTCGTTTACACTATAAACGAGATAATTTTTTATGTATCTCGTTTACAGTAAGAAAATATATAAAAATTGAAAAAATACACATATCTCGATACGGGTAAAATTATCTCGTTTATGGTATAAACAATATAAGAGATGCTGACGTATTTTTCTAATAATTTTTAAGTAATTATAATACACAATTGTTGATTTGTTAGACCCGCAAAAATATAGAGCGTGTGATTCTGTGCCGTAAATTCCCACATATTATTTGATTTATTGTTAATAAATATGTGTATCACTAATCAAATTAGAATTAAGTCCATTAGATGAAAATAATTTTGAAAAAAAAATGTGAAAATTTTTTATTTTAATAAATTAAATAAATGTTTTATTTTTTGAAATAAATAATTTTAAAAATTATTAGGAAAATACGTCAGCATCTCTTATCTTGTTTATACCGTAAACGAGATAATTTGACCCGTATCGAGATATGTGTATTTTTTCAATTTTTATATATCTCCTTACTGTAAACGAGATACATAAAAAATTATCTCGTTTATAGTATAAACGAGATATGTGTATTTATAAATATAAAAATATAATTTTTAAAAATAATAAAAAATATTAATAATTTAAATTAAATCAAACTCTTAAAAATAGAATATTTCAAATAATAAAAAAGATAAGTAGTTTCAAATAATAAAAAAGATGGGCAGTTTCAAAATAACAGAAGAAACATGCAGTTTTAACTAATTAATTAATCAACTTGGTCTAGTAATTAGTTCACTAGTTTGTTTAAGCAAGTGTTGGGGGTTCGAATCCTGCCTTATTATTATTTGAATTGATTTAGTGTAAATTCTAATAAAAAAACGTCAGTAGATGGAAGTAGTACGGTTAAGATGTCCACTTTCCATATTATTTA
>NC_029776.3:8318160-8343477 GCF_000817695.3 Arachis duranensis
CTACATGGTAATAATTTTTAAAATTATTTATTTTAATAAGTAAAATATTTATTCAATTTGTTAAAATAAAAAAAAAACTTAATAAGTTGTCTCTATGGCACAGATATACTGTCACACACTCTTTTTTTTTTTGTGGATTCAAAGAATCAACAATTGTGTACTGTAATTAATTTTTCTCCATCTAAAAACTATCAACATATATTACTAATATATTGACACATATCCTTCTATATATATAAAAACAATTTTATTTTTACACCATAAAATACACCTAAAGTTAAATATTTTTTTAGCATGTTATTACTTTTTTGCTTATTAAATGAGGTGTAATTTTTAAAATAAGAAAAAATTGCATTTTACAAGTTGCATTCTATAAACCAACATCGTAACTAGGAAATGGCGGGCAATGAACGGGTCTAAAAATTAAAAAAATTACACGGAAACAATTTTAGAAAAAGAAGTATCAATGATATCTGTCGTAAATAGGAGTGTTTAAATTTAAACTAATCCAAATTAAACCGTTCATTCAATCTAATCTAAATTAAAAATTGATTAAAATCATACTAATTCGGATTTGATTGGATTCTAATTTTTGCAAACTGTTGAATCGAATTGAATTTCGAATCAACTTTTCATAACTGATTCAATCTAATTTAAACTGCACAATGTGCTATAATATTATTATTTTATTATTATATTTACAAATTACAATTATACTTATAACATGTTCAATTTATTATACATTTTTATATTATTCGCGTATTATTATTTAATAAATATTTTATGTTCAAAAAGTTAATTATTTATTTATTTTAACTAACCTATAATTTTATTTCTATTGTTATGTTATCGTTAGCTTTTTAAGATATTATTGAGACTTGTTATACTATTGTTAATTATTTAAAATTTGATGTTGAGACTTATTATATGTATTTTATTTTTTTAATTTAAAAAACTGCAAATCCAATCCAATCCAAATCGCTTGAAATTGGATTGGATCGATTTAAAAAAAAAATATTCAATCCAAACCGCATCACAAGTAAAATTAGTGTTCGGATCGGATGAGTTTTTGACTCAAAACCGATCTAAACCGTATCGCAAACACCTATAGTCATGAAATAAGAAGAAATAGTAGAAGGTAAACTAAAGAAAAAATGGCATCCTAATTGCAAATTATGATCTTGTGCCGCCAGTCAATCAGCACAAACATTTGCTTTCTTGAATTTATGCTAAATTTCCTAAGCAGTAAACTTGTGACATTTGGAATGAATCGTAGCAACAAGAGATTTAATAAAATGAAAATTAACAGTATTTTGTAAATAGAGCTGCACAACAATCTTTAAATCCACATCAATACTTAGGTTATGAATATTAAGGTTGATATTCAAATCCAATCCAAGAAGAATTCTCCATAATTTAGCTTAAATAACAGAACAAATTCCTAAATTACCACTAAAACATGCCAAAAGCTTACCATCATGATCCCTTATGATATTACCGCAAGTCGCAATTTCTTCTTTTGTGATTGAGCCATCAGTATTTAATTTAAAGAATGGCGAGGCAGGGGACATTCATCTGATTTATTTCTCAAAAAAAATCAACTCTATTCCTGGTTAAAAAAAGTTTGGATTGTACAAAATAGTAGTCTTTAGCTATATGTAGAACCATCCAACAAATAGAATCTTCTTGCATAGAGTGGTCATCAGCTTCAAAGATAAATTTGTTCCGCTGAAATCAGAGGGTATTCATTGTGCAAACAAAGATCTGGGGACAAGGGACGCCTTGGTGGTGGGATTGAGCGGATAGATTTTTCAGGAGTCATGGATAAAGAGGCTTACTAAAAAAAGTATCCACACTCAATGAATTATTTATACTCTTCCACGTCTCATGCATGACTTTATAATCTTGGAAGACATGGAGCACATATTCAGGATAAAGACCATAAATACAACAAAGATTATTCGGTGCCATTTTTTTCGAAAACGAAGCTCATTTGTAAAAAGAGCATTGTTTGCTACTAGCCAATAAAATGCACGAAGTCGCTGTGGGACTTGCAATTTCTAGACCTTCGTAAAAAGCGTAGTTGCAAAGTTATCCTTAGCCTCCAGATAAATCGAACAAGCTGACTTAATGGTAAAGAAACCATTAAATGCATGTAACTAAGCAACTTGATCCTCTCCCATACCACTCTTCGATGGTTAGATTGCAGTCAAGATAAGAACCCACTTTTCGTCTAAATAATTACCAAGGAGATTAAAATTTCAGGTTGAGCCAGACACATATTTAACTACTTTGTCCTCCATCCGATTTTCTATAAAAAAAATTCGGGAATAAGATTAGCTAATTTCTGACACCAGGTATCCGATGATCAGTCCATATGTTCACTTAAGTTTTCAGCCCCGCACCTAATTTTCAAATGAGATTTTGTTCAAAAGTGGTCTAAAGTTGGCAGATACCTTTCCTACATTAGAATAAGATTGAGGCTTGTTAATGATTGAAATTTGATTACTGTTGCATCTATATTTATTTCGTAGGACCTCTACCCATAGAATATCTGATCTGAATAGTAAATCATCTTTCAAACTAGTTTCATCATATGAGCATTACGAAGAGCTCTGGCGAGTCTCAAACTCGATCCTCCCTACGTTTTTGGTAGACAAATATTTTTTTAACTAAGAACATAAGGCTTCTTATCATCAAAAAATTCTCTCCATATAAAATTTCTACAAATGCTATCAATTTTGTTATAAACACTCTGCAAAATCTTTATGGTTTATATTAAATAAGAAAGAATGTTAGCTAGCGTAAATAGTGTTAAAGTAACTCTTCGTATAAGAGAAAGATTTTGAACTTTTTAAGAGTTAAATCGGCTAGTCATTCTATCCAAAATAAATTGAAAATCTTCTTTCTTAACATCACCATAAAATAAAAAAAATTCTTAAATATTTATTCAAATTTGTGTAAGCTTTATAAATACTAAATTTCACTTACAAAATCGACTCCTTCTATAAGAAACCAATGCAATTCAAAAAACCAAACTTAAAGTTTGATATTATCTGTTCTTTTTTTAAGTAGATAAAATTAATAATATTAAAAAAATTTAATTTATTTTATTTAATATAATATTTAATAAATATAAAATAAAATAAATTTAGATTATTTTAATTATTTTTTTTGTTTTTCAAATATTATTAGGTATATATATATATATTTGTTTGTCAAATATATGAAAGTTTTAAATACGATCATCAAAGTCACCGAATTTGGAAATTATTATCTTATCCATAATTTCTGGTAAACTCTAGAATAATTTATTAATGAGTTATACTGAGAAAGAATCGAAACTAAACATTTCAAGAACGAACTAGAGTGATTTTAGCGCTCACATGGATCCACTGTGAATATACGCGTTTTTTTTTCTAATATATATATATTTTTAAGTTCTCTTCAGTGCCATGGGACACATCAAGTATTTAAGTATAAATAATTTATATATTTTTTATTTTTTATATATACTATAAATAGGAGAGTATAAATAACAAATAACAAATAAATTTGGTAAATGGGAAGTGTATGATGTCAGCGATATACAAGTAAAAGTAATATAAAAAAGGGAAGGCGGTTAAGAGAAATTAATGGTGGATGATTTATAATAAAATGAGAATGATAGTTGACTGAAGGAAATAATATTATCTTGGTGTCTACTGAAGGAAATAGTATGATTTAAGAAACCATATTTTCTTCAATACATGTATCTTATATATTACTCTTAATTTTCTTTTACCAATCATTTTAACTTAATATACGGTTATTAAAATAACATCTATTTAAAAAAATGTAGTAAACTAAACTAAACATATTTATTAACCAAGAATATAATTGAAAATTCAATAATCAGCTAAAAATGTGAATCATAATTTTTCTTAAACATATAATTTAATTGAGGTTTTAGCTCTGTTCTCTTATCCCTAAACCTCAACGCGCACACATTCTATGTACCTATCCCTGCGCTACCATTCACACATCACACACTATGCTAGCCTCTCTCTCTCTCTCTGCATAATTTGAATATATTAGCATTAGTATGTTATATGTGAGTTAGGTTTATTTTGGTTTGCTTAAATGAAAATCTCACGAATTTCGATCGAGGCGTGAGCCACTCATAGATCTCTACACTGCACACCCAGTTTCCTTTCTCCATTTCTCTCATCCTTCACCTCCACGCAACCTAACTCAATCCAGATCCACTGGTGCAACTTTTCTTCTTCTTCTTCTTTTAGTTTTAATTTTCACTGTGTTGCGCAGTTTTTGCAATCGTCGTCGTTTTCACCGGTATCTTGTGTCGGTTAATCACTTGTCATTTTTTAAAATCCCTAATTATTTAAAATTGTAATTTTAAATCGTTGATCAATAAATCTGTACATGAAGTTTCGTCGAATCCTGATTTCCCGATTTCCATGCTCGTTATTTATTCACAACAATTAATAATTATTAATTAATTAATTATTGTCACCGTTTGACCTCTCTGCTTTGTTTGTTTGTAGAAAATCGAAAACATGGTACCAGAGAGGCCGTGAAAGCTAGATAGTCAGATCGCTCATTTACAGAAAGAGAGAAAGAGAAAGCAGCGACGGTAAATCCTTCTTTGGAGATTAATTTAACACCATTCATCATTTCATGGTTTAATTAACGGAAGAGAGAGAAAGAGAAACAGAAAAGAGGTTTGTTTGTTGAGCGAGGGTTTATAGAGGAGAGAGAGAGATCGGAGAAGAAAATGTCGTCGTCGAATTCACCTTGCGCAGCGTGCAAGTTCTTGCGGAGGAAGTGCACGCAGGAGTGCGTTTTCGCGCCGTATTTTCCGCCGGACAACCCGCAGAGGTTCGCATACGTGCACAAGGTTTTCGGCGCCAGCAACGTCGCCAAGCTGCTGAACGAACTCAACGCCGCGCAGAGAGACGACGCCGTGAAGTCGTTGGCGTACGAAGCGGAGGCGCGTTTAAGAGACCCCGTCTACGGTTGCGTGGGTCTCATATCGGTGCTGCAGCACCGGCTCCGGCAGATCCAGGTGGAGCTCACCAACGCCAAGAAGGAGCTCGCCACCTACATTGGCCCTCAGGCACTGCAGGGTGTCCCAACCACCGCCATTCTCCAGCATCACCATTCCTTTGCCTCGCAGATGTTCCCTTACAACGGCGCCATGGCTGCTTCGCCAGCTATTGCTCATGGCGGACAGTTGATGATTCGCGACGCTCAGACTGCCCCTCCGCCTCCGCAGCAGCAGATCTTGGAGGCTCAGCAGCTGGCTGCTGCGGTGGTGGTGAGGGATCAACAAGATATGTTCAGAGGGTATGATCAACATCATCAACAGCAAGAGTTTCTGAGGTTTAATGGTGGAGGGTTTGATATGGGTTCGGTTTCTTCCGGTGGTGGTGGGTACAGCCAGGTTAGTGGCGGTGGAAGTGGTGGTGGTTCTGGTGATCAGTTGTCTCCTTCGTTGGCTTTGGGGTCTTTTGACAATCCATACCATATGCAGCAAGGGGAAAGCCATGCTCACCATCTTCCTCTTCAGGCGCAGCTGCTTCTCCCACCGCAGCAAAAGCAGGCTCAACAGCAAGCACAGTCACAGCATATTCCCGGCCACCACCACCAGCAACCTTCGGAAAGCGAGGAGTGTAGGAGTGTCGGTCCATCTTGTTGATTCCCAATTTTGACACATCTTACGCCTTCCTCCTTTTTTGCTTCAACAATTTTCAGATTAGGTATGTTCTTCAACATTTTTTTTGAGTCCATTAATAATAATTGTTGGTGTACTCATCACACGTTCACAATCTATCCTATAACCATGAAGTAATAAAAAAGTAATTAAGCCTTCATAGATTATTATTCCTTGGTTAAAGTTAAACAGCGGATGGTGATGTGCATTTATTTGCGAATGATTTCCATGCTATTATTTTGTGTGTGTATGTGATCGTAAGTATTTGTTTGCTATAAGGTTTTAAAGATGTGCGGGGTCAAGTCTAGTTTGGTGGGAGCAGAAAGGAACAAATGTGAGTGTTGATGGTAGTAAGCAAAAGGGTAGGTTCAGGGGAATGGTCTTTTCAAAATGAGAGGAGATAAAGGCTTCTGTTCATCAATTATGAGAACATGAGCAGTTAATTGCCGCTTTGGGGTTGCCAGCAAATTAAAGCATATTTATTTATTTATTTGTTTTCTGTGAAGGAGAAGTCTCATGCTTGCTGGGGTAACAAAACAATGTTCTACATGTCCGTGTGTTTTATTTTTTAATTAAAAAAAAAAACAAGACCATATATATTATGCTCTGAAGTCAAGTAACGTAACTGTAGCGGTGTCACTGAAATTCGGCAATCTATCAATTCAATGCCTTGGCTTTTGCAATAGATTTGCCATTCTAGCCTCTTTTTTTTTTAAATAAATAAAAAACATTAGCCTCCTTGTGATCGTTCATGTTTACCTAATGAAAGAGACTTTAAGCTTTCTATCGTCTGAAAAGGGAATTTGGAGAAATCGACATGACAGCCAATTTTTTGTGTTTTATTGTTTTTCTTTTTTTTAAGTTGGTGTAAAATAATACAGATTTCCATTTGCGGGGTTCGACAAGTTAAGTCTTCTGCTTTTGTCGCATCCTCAAATAGTGATCACACCACACCCTTTTCATGTTTCTTGAGGCCTTTCATTACCATGATTTTTTTTAAAAGTTTAATGTTGATTTGCCATGGACTTTTAATGTCTAATAAGTAGTTCATGTTGTGTCACGATCAATAAAGATAAGTTAGCCAATAATGAATATGGAATATATTTAGGTGCCATGAATTGGTTATTTCATTATTTGGTGTAAAGACTTTACAAACATGCATCTCTATTTAATATTTCATTGGTTATTTATATTGCTTTCTTTTAATTTGCAGGTCGACTATAACATTTTAAGCATAACACTCTTAAAATCTTTCTTTATCCCCATAAAATCGGATTGAATAGAGTGTGTAGAGCATACGTTTAAGATTCAAATGTCCGGCGTGCTTTGTCCTGGATTTGACGGAGACTACCAATGTAGACATAATTGAAAAAAAGTAAGATAATCGAGCTTCTTCTTTAATTTAAAGTAGTAGCCTTGATTTTGTCTATTTATTTTTGTTAAGAACAAAATTGTAAATCAGAATTGAGGAAGCTTTTAAAGACTTTATTATTAGCTCCGCCTTATTTGTTAAACACTCTATATCATCTTAGTAATTTAGATGTAAAAAACTGTTGATAATTATATCGGTGAATTATTGGATAGTAACAAAAGAGCTATAATTCAAATAGTATAGTCTTTTTATTCTCATTTAAAAATTTTGAGTTCGAGTCATACTTTTAACTTTGAGGAAAAAAAAAAAAAACTGCGTAGAAGTCAGTTTTGTTGATTCTGGTTGCCTTATTTATACGGAAAACACCATATATTTGTAACTAGCTAGGTTCTATATTTGAATGTTAAAATTATATTTAGAACCAGAACATTAAACTTTTATCCGCCTGAAACATTCCATGTTAATTATCCTTTAGGTTTTAAGGCTAAACAACTTAATTTTCTGCGGTGGAATTAGATTAAAACCACGTACCCAACAATTAATTGTCGTCGTCGTGTAAATAGCCATAAAATTTAACAATTCTAAACAGATCAATGTATAATCGATTAGTTTTTATTCGGCATTATGTTGTGCAAAATTTAGAATATTTTGCATGCATTATGCATAATAGGTTAATAGTAAAATATTTTAAGAACCAAACTAACTAAAAATAATTATACCATCCAAGTTGTTGACCCCTTAATTATAACATGCACGTGTAGCATCATATAACGGGATAATCCATGAGTAAATTATTATGCATATGAACTTACACTATCCATTAAAATTAAATCTTTATAATTTTGACTTATCAATTCTAGTCTAATCTAATGAAGTCATGAATCTCAAGCGCAAAAAGGTCTAGTTTTTCACATAGTGCATGTGCTTTCATGACATTTCTTAATATAGACCAAGACTAATGCATCTATGAACTTTTTAAATACTCCAAATCAAACGAATTTTAATAAATATATAATTTTTACGCCAGTACCCTAAAAAACCACTGCCATAATATGATTGCCGACTTGGACAATAAATATTTGACAACTATATATTTTCGTTAGTCGCTGGGAACCCTTTTTCGAGGGAAAAAAAAATGGGGGCATAAACACTTCAAAGAAATATGCTTTCAAGCCGTGTATAATATTTTTTTTTCCCACCTGATTTGTACATTTTTTGTGACCATAATATTTTAGAACGTTGACCATAATAAGCGTCTTCACACAAGGAGGAGTACAAAAATTAATCGGTAGCATATTGTTCTACCTGACTACCTTAATATAAATCTTAACTTTAAATTATATTCTAAATATAACGTTGTACTAAATATAAAATACGCACAAAATGAGTTATTAAATCGCTTCAATTTAGAATAGTAATCCTTCGCAATGTAATTTACTCATATGTTAAATCATTTAAATATATGGATCATAAAGTGATTAGCTAGCATGTCTGATTTGTTCCTTTGATGTATTTCTGAGTGTCTAATATACTATGAGACGTTGCATCACATTAGGGTTGCGTCTCCAACATGATAATCTCTATCCATCATCATTTAAGTGTTATTGCATCGACATGATGAGGAAGTGCCAGGTGAATTCTGATGCCAAAAATAATAACTGGAAGGGAATGCATAGATGGAAGGAAACAAAATAATATAAATGGTAGTGTGGTACAGCATCTAAATTATGTTATGTTGTTTGTATTTGTATCCATTATGTATTATTGTCTTATTCAAGAGTCAGAGATAGGAGGGAACAGGGAAGAATGGAATTTGGATCATTGAAGTGAAGGGAAAAAAAAAAAAACACGCATAATGAATTCCTCGTATCATAGAGCCAACATAACCCCACAATAGGAGATTATTAGGGAATCTTTAACTTCGGTGCGCTAGCTAGATGAGTTGGTGTGATGTACTATATCTATATTTATATATTTTCATAGAATTTAATTTTAATGTCGTAACTATTTAATCACAATTTGTTTTTTTATAATCATTCACCCGTTAATATAAATTTAGTTATTTTTAGGTGAAAATTTTGGTGAAGTTGATATTTAAAAATCGTTGGATAAAAATTTAGTCAAATCAGTTAAATCATTTAACGACTCTTAGTATCAATTTCACGTGAAGTCGACTTCACCTGAATTTCCACCTTATTTTTATTAATGAAGTATTACTTAATTAAATGCATATGTAAAATTATTTTATATTAATAATATATTAAAATTATATTTATGAGTGAAGTACAAAACTAACCATATAAAATTTAAAACTAACATGCATGTAACCACTAACGATATTTTTTACTTGACAAATATGATCAATTGTTAACTGGACAATAATACCATTAGTTAATGAACCTACATGTACTATTAGTCATTACTGGCATTGTAAAATAAAAAATAAAATTAAAAAATAAATAAAAATTGACTAGTTTTGTCTTTTTCTCCCAAAACTCAAATCCTTCTTCACAAACCCACCCCTTCTAGCAAGAGCATAACAACAATAGTAATTGATTAACAAAGTGAGATTTTCTAGTCGTAGAAGATGATGAAGAGCTATTATGGATTGAACTTTGTGATAAAGCTAGATCCTATTTTGGAATTTCTAGCGTTTTCTTTTGTAATAATTTTTTTATTTTTTTATTTTATTTTTTCATTTACACTGTCATTTAGGTAGTGTTTATTTTCATAGATTGAGTCTGAGGCTGAGGTTGAGAGATTGAAATTTAGTATTGTGTTTAGTGATTAGAGACTGTAATTAAAATTTTAGTTTTGAGACACAAAATTTCAAGTCCTTCGGTACCTCTAAAAATTGATGACACATGGGATTTGAAATTTTTTGAGATAAAAAATTAAACTTTAATAATATTTCTTTTAAAAAAGATATTCATTTAACTTTTTAAATTTTAAATCTATCCCTTAATTTCTATATTTATCTTAAACTAAACATAATTTTGAGACATAACTCAATTTAATATATTTTATACCAAACACAATATAAAGACTTAATTTAATCTTTGTCTCTGTCTTTGAATTTTAGTCTCAGTCTTCTTTTTAAACACAACCTTAATGACTAGCAATATATATAAGATCGTTAACTAATGACATTATTGTCTAGTTAACGATTGGTCATATTTGTCAAGCGTAAGATATTTTTTATGGTTAGAAGTTAGTTTTAAATCTTATATGATCAGTTTTATTAGTGTCATAATATTTTTTGGTCAATTTTAATACTTTACTTTTTTAATAATATATGAAAATAAATATCAGTTAAATATCTAATATTAGTATATTACTCATAGGTAAAATAATTTAAATATTAAAATTCAAGAGTGTAAAATGAGAATCAATATTTTTAATATAGATGTTTACAACTTTACATAATATTTTTTCACATAAAATAATGAGTTACATATACTATACGACAAGGTGGAGGTTGTAAATACTAAATATATGTATAGCAGAAGTTCTGACATCAACAATATATCTTTAGTTTAATTTATATATTCATCCATGAACCATAAATAAATATCGAAGGCGAGGAAACCAACAAATAGAAAATGAACATCACTTCTTTCTCTTCTTTGTCACAAATAGGATGGCAGAAATACTTGAGTTTTTTGCTGGTTTAGAGTCCTTATTTTAGGATTCTGATTAAAAGCATAATCACCGCGATGGCTTAAAATAGAATTTAAATTGGAATGCATGTTATTCCAAAGATAATGTATGCCAAAAATATAACATTAAACTTCTTGGTATATTAAATTAGGGAGTATGATTATTCCAAAATATTATTCCACAATTAATTTAAGTGAATAAACTTAGTATATTAAATTAGGAAGTTTAATTTGATTAGTATGATTGGTCACACTCTTGCAATATTTAACCAAACTTTAGACAGTGTGCATTGTACGTTTACCTTCACAAATGAAGTGAATGGGTTCCCCTTGACTTCATAAATGAGTGCTTACAAAAGGAGTAAAAGTTCTTGGCCCCTCATTGCAAGTGAAAATCACTTTAATTGCTGAATTTGAAAATTATTTGTTGAGTACGTACGTTGTAACTTGTAAGATATGATTCATCTCAACTTTTAAATACATTTGGAAAATATTTGGAAGCTATAATTTGAACATAAGAAGCTATAATTTACTTTTTTTTAATATATTTTGATCCGTCACTTTGTATCTCGATCTTTGTTGTGCATTATGAGTCATAACTCGACTTTATTTGTCTTCATTCTAAGTTTGTAAGGTAACATTTGTTCTGAGGTATTGAGATAGAGATGAAAGGCTGGGATCCAGTATCATATTTGTTGGTTTAGAGATTGGTACTAAAATTTTAGTTTTTGTCTCCAAAATTTTAGTATTTCAGCACCTCTAAAAAGTAGGGACACGGGGGACTAAAATTTTTAAGGACGGAGACTGAAATTTAATAACATTTTATACCTAAAATACCCCAATTTCAATTATTAATTCCAACTTTACCCTTTGTACAAATTAAATTAGAACTTCATTCTTATTTCAGTCACAGTTTCCACTTTACACTAAACACAATACTGAGACTTATTTCAGTCTCTGTTTTTTTTCTAAACGCTACCTAATGGACGATCTTAATAATCATTATTCTGACTTAATGATGACCAACGATCATAACATCAACTCTATTTATCAACCCTATGCCTATAAAGGCACCAATTTCTATATCTCAAGAAGGACCACATGATAAGTTGTATTTCATGTCTAACATTCTATATTCATAGAATTATGATGAGTTTGAAAAATTCTAATTTAAATTGATGATGATCAAATATTATTAAAATAATCAGTTATAAAATTATTAATTTAATTTTAATCCATATGTGCTAATTGAAATAATTTTGCTATACAGGTTTTTTGCATTTGGGTCGAAAAGAAAAGAAAAATATAACAAGCCCAATTGTATCAAAAATATATTCAGCCTTGATATTTAATTATTGTGATTGTGATGGCTGAAATCATGGTTATGATATTTGGGCCAAAAATTGTGACATAAGCCCAATTAGTTAAATCCATCAGCCTTGATGCAAGAATATATGATGAGTGGCTGAAGTCTTATTATAATGATGGGTCAGATTCTATTAATGTTATTATTAGCCCAATTCAAATTTTTAGTTGAAAAACCCAAGGCTTGGTCCGAAACCATTAAGGAAAGAAAGCAAAGTTCATTGTTTCCAACGGATCCCATTTTCATTTTGGGATGGATTTCAAATTCAATTAATTTACATTGGGAATCATGAGAGAAAAATTGCTATTGATTTGATTGATGGCCTTAACGAAGGCACGCTACTCAGCATAGAGGAAAGAAAAAGCAACTCACCATTAATTGTTTTGTTCAAATTTAATTGATTACTTTCTTTTTACTCTCCCTTCTCTCTCTACTTGCTTCTCACTTTTAGTCCTTCCATCACAGCAACCATGGAAGCCTTTGCAAGCTATCAAGATGAAGCTAGAAGCAAGCTAAAGACCATCACAATGATGACAAGAAAAAGAAAATAAAAAGTATGTTGTGGCTGAGATCTTCACCAAGAAAGGTAAGATTTGGTGAGGTAACCTCAAGCTCTCCATACCAAAAATAAAAGAGAAGATTTCGGTCAGAGGAAGAAGATCCTTGGAGGGATGGCTTGTCTCTGATTCTGCTCAACCACCACAGGAGGTAGTTACAGTGGCTACGTGATGGAAGGGGCAGAGGATGGAGCAGATGAAGCTGTCATCATCATGAAGCATCAAGGACTAGGAGTCCATCTTGGAGTGCAAGACAAGTTGGAAGGCTCGGATTGATGATTATTGGTAACCAAGAAAGACCCAAAGGTAATTGCATGTTGGTTATTGCATTCGGTTATCTCTTCTCTCTCTCTCTGGCCGAACCGGTTTGCATGAAGAAGAAGAAGATTAGCTTAGTTCTTTTGGTTTCAACCATAGAGGCTTCTCCCTCTATAAATAGAGAGAACAGTCAGGGCTTGAAGAAAGGAGTGAGAGTGCAAGGCACAATGTTCTCATGGCTACCTAAGCTAACAGAAGTTCTTCTCCTTCAATGTTCTTTATTTCATATTTTTCTGTTTAATTTTGTCTGTCTTGAGTCTCATGAAAAAAGGCAAATAGTGAGGTTTGTAAGAAAAAACCATGGAGCGAAAAAATGCAGAGAGTGCAAAATTACAAGAAAAAAGCCATAAATGTCCTTAGAGTTCCTTTGTACATCTGTGTTGTGCTTCATGATTCTGTGGAAATCTCCTTATAAGTTGGGTTAGCACTTTACAGTTGAAAGCTTGGCAGTGACCAAGTCAAGTTCAGGATTGGATTTAGATTCTGGACTTGTCCCAGATAGGAAGGGTAGTTCCTAGGGAGAATTGGTGTTTGTAATCAAAGATGATTATAGTAAAATTTTATCATTGTTGTGATGGAGACTGGATGTAGGCTGCACTGCACTTAGCAGCTGAACCAGGATATATCTGGGTGTAATTTTCTCTCTCTTCTACTTAATTTCTGTTTCTGCTGCACAGGAGATAAAACTGAAAAATATCTCGTGCGGGGTCACGAGATAAAAAGAAAAAGTCTCGTGGCTGGGTACGAGATAAAAATAAAAAAAGTCTCCAGAAGTTGTTTCAAAGACCAGCAAGTGTTATAAAAAAAAGGGGCTAAGATTCAACCCCCCTTTCTTTTAGCCACTGAAACCATCAAATTATTATATACCTCTTAAATACATACTAACTTGAGCGTCGAAGTGCTTTTTATAGGTACCCACCATCCGTGTTCTTCTTGCCAAAGTATACATCCTTTGGAGACAAAGAGACAAGTTCAATTTCCTCTAAGATGAGATATACCTTGAAAATTCAACCTCTACATGAACAATTGGCACTATCTGTAGGGACGAGTAAAATAATTCCTACTCCCCTCAAGTTCATAAAATTTGAATTACATTCAAATTTTTGAACCAATTTCAATAATCTTGTTTAAGATTTTATTTAATACCTTTTATCAAATTTTAATCTATCGTAATTTTTTATAAAGTATATACTTTATACATTCAAATTACTTCACTTTTACATATCATATTCACATGTCATAATGATCAATGAATCAATTCGAGAACAAATTCGACTTTCAACTAATCCAAAAATAAACTTAGCTTTTAACCAATACGAAAACAAATTCGGCTTATCAATCCAAAAAGAAACTTGGCTTTTAACCAATTCAAGAACAAACTCAACTTTTAACCAATCCAAAAACAAATTCTTTTCAATCAATCTAAGAAAAAAAGAAACTCGGTTTTCAATTAATCCGAGTACAAACTCGCCTGTCAATTTTACTATTTTTTTCTAGGTTCTCTACTTACACAACTAAAATTATATATTTTATTCACACATACTTTTACATTTATATTTTGTGTAACTAATATTTACTAATTTATTAGTTATATTCAAACCTCAATATATATTCTATACTTTGAATAATTCTTACAATTAATATACCTTCTCTCTCTCTCTTATCTATATTTTTGTAAGACAATACTCATCGTTTCCTATTTTTATTACTAAACATCATTGATTTTTGTGTTTTTTTATTTTGAAAAAAAAATGAGAAATTCACATCCTATATTAGGATACAAAGCCATTCATTTACAATAATGACATATAACAACCATGTCAATTGAATTTTTATTTATCATGTATTATATTTTTATTACTTGATGATTTCATTTATACAATTAAATGACAGTAATAATGAGTTCAAATCTTAAAATTGAATTCCATAAAAAATCAATTGTATATTAATTGTATATAACTATTATATAATTCGCTTTATGTTATTAAATTTTGTTACTGTTTGTTTAATGTAGAAAGTTAAGCAAAAAATAGTTACAAACATGCAAATTTACTATTTTTGCACGAATAATATACCTCGTAGCTAAATAAAATTTATTATATTATTAAATGACTAATTATTTTATCGCTTTATTAACAAGTTAATGCATATTATACGAAATAAAGTTATAATATTATCAAATAAAATTAAGTAATTCACATTTGGTATGTATGACATTCATATGTCGTCTTCTTCTCTACAATTATCAACTTTCAAGATATATTTTTCTACTTTGAACTCCTGTACTTTTACAATATATAGTATTCAATATATGTTGTAATTTTATACATATTTATTTTCTCAATTTATCGTATTCATGTCATATGACTTTCAATATAAATTGTAAATATTCAATAACTAATTGTTCTGAGCGAGAAATTCATCAATAAGTTGTTGTGGGTCGAAAAAATTTCCATGATAATTAATTATTATATCCTCGAATCATACAATCGTCCGTCAATGGATATATATTTATGAACTTTTCAGTTCACATACAATCAAATGCTATACGCAAGTCATGAAAAATTGTTCTCAAGCAGAAAATTATCCCTCACATAACTATGTTGATTGAATGACTCTTACCACTCAATTATTTTTGGAATAAGTGCCGACATAATAACCCGACTAAGATTGGGGGCTCACCATATCATTATTCACTTATCTTTTAAGCGAGTTATAACTCATTTTATTTTCTAAGCTTAGCCTGGATCATATGATTGGCAGACAAAGTTTGGGGGCTGTGATCCGTCACCTTATAGCTCGATCTTTATTGTGCATTATGAGTCATAACTCGACTTTATTTGCCTTCATTCTAAGTTTGTAACGGACGATTTTAATAACCATTATTCTGACTTAATAACCAACGGTCATAAAATCAACTCTATTCGTCAACCCTATGCCTATAAAGAAACCAATTTTTATATTTCAAGAAGGACCGCATGATAAGTTGTATTTCATGTCTAACATTCTATATTCATAAAATTATTATATACCTCTTAAATATATATTGATTTGAATGTCGGAGTGCCTTTTGCAGGTATCTACCATCCTTGTTCTTTTTGCCGAAGTATACATCTTTTAGAGACGAAGAGACAAGTTTAATTTTTTCCAAGGCGAGATATACCTCGAAAGTTTAATCTCTACAAAAACATATTTGTTTCTTTATTTTGTATTTCTTAATTATTGGTGAAATTAATAGGTAATTTTATATATGATAAATATATAATTATAGAGGTTAAGTTAAATAAAATAACTTTGTGTTATTATCTCCCTAGTATCACTAGTATATTTTTGTCAAGTGTTGTCGTATTTTCCCTCGTCTATTACATTAAGTGACATGATGACAATTTACATAAATTCCGAGCTGAGTAGTATGAATTATGAAAGAGCAAATTCAAAAGTACTACTACTGCCACTACTATTACTACACATATATTAAAAGACAACACAAATGAAGTGCAATATAATCGGTGTTAAACTATTTTGCAACGGTGTGTCATAGCAAGATCTCAAATAATCCACCATGATTACCTTGATAGAGGGATAGTGGGATACATGTGAGTAAAACCCCCAAGACACAAATAAAAACTATGTACGTTGGGAAATTGATCGCCGAAAGGCAAAGCGCTATAAACAGCTAGAAAGGCACAGTTATAATCATTACTATCCAATGCAATGACCTTACAAAGTTATAAACGTTTCCTCACTTGGTTTCTCTAAAAGAACAACATATATGTTCTAATCCGAATCGGAAGTCAACTTAGGGAAGCAACAGAAGAGGAAAACAGATAATGAAATAGGAAGTCAACATCACAATCATGTTCACAATAAGTCTTACTCATTGATGAAGTTGAGCTGAGATGCAGAGAATATACTGAAAATCGATTATGCTTACTTCATCCAGTTTAAGTTGGACAGTATTGTTTTGGAAGACACAGACAAGAGAGGGGCAAAAAGAACAGAACAGAGAGGAAGAGAATGAAGTAACCTTCATAGACAATACCTGATGCATGAGCTCCATGAACTGTCATGCATTCAACTGCCTGCGTGTCTTCAACATCCTCTGCTATTTGAGGGGTCAATGGATGCAAATTTTCCAACAAAGATAGTTCATTCTGCTCCCCTGAATTACAAGAATAAGACCAATGAAATAAAGTTCTATCAAGATTGAATAAAAAGTAATTCACATCACATGTACCAGATAAAGTAGGCGCTGGTATGGCAACTTCCAGAACTGACACCAGATTCTGCCTTTCTTGTCCCGATAACATTTGTATGACTCCATGAAGATCAACAGAACCAGAGACAGAAGATGCAGGTGTAATAGGTGATAAGGGATTTTACAATCTTGTATAACTACCAGCATGAATGCCATTCTAACCCTGCATTGTTACATTGCATGCATGCTCCAATACCAAATTTGTTTCTTGCTTGAACCCAAAAGGCAAAATTCTTTCACCAAACCAGTTTTCGTGAAATGCAATGCTCAAGAATTCAAACATCAACTTATTTTTCTTATTGCATGGTTGAGGAACACCTCAACTTAGCCCCTCCTTTGGTTAAAAACCTTGGTTCCTTAATACTTATTTTCTTTATGCATGCATTCTTTATCAATAAAAACAGAAGATTAATAAAAACTAAGAATGAACAATAAAATCAAAGGATATTATGGTTGGGTTGTCTTCCAATAAACATTTTTTTAATGTCATTAATTTGACGGTTGATCCTTGTTATGGTGGATAATGATCACAGTGCCTCAATTTCTCCCTTCTCACTGTGAACTTCCTTCTGATGTCTTCTTTAATGATCTCAACATGCTCAAGAGAAAGAATCTTATTGATTGTGTAATGTCAAGAAAAATGCGAAAAAGACTCCCTTGGTTGGTAAACTAGCATCACTTTATCCTCTGGTGAAAAGTTTTAGTAGAGATCTTTTTGTTTTTTTACCCTCTAGGTACTTTGTTTAGAGTCTTTTCTTCCTCTTTTGGTGGTGGTGGTTCACACTCAATGCCAATCTTAGGTTCAATGTCAGGAGGAATCTTGTTGGTTGTCACAAATGGAGGCTTTGGTTGTAAATTCTCTGACTCCAATGATCCTTCAGCTTGTTGTTTCACTTCTACTTCTTTGTTCTCTTTCAAGCATGAGAGTGGTAGCTTTTGAAGTGATTCATTGGGTGCCTCCTTCAAATTTGGATTTCTGGAGTCAATCTTCATACAATTCTCCTCATGATTGGACTCATGCATGGTTTTGAAAATATAGAACACCAAGTGTTCATCAAGCACTCTTAACATCGATTCTCCTTTTTCAACATCAATAAAAGCCCTGTTAGTAGCCAAAAAGGGCCTCCCAAAATAATGGTAAGTGTTGTAGTCTTTCTCTATATTAAGGATGACAAAATCAGTTGGAAGGAAGAGTTTTTTCACTTTCACCAAAATATTTTTCACAATCCCATGTGCTTGCTACATGAATTTGTCAGCCAATTGAAGGGTAATTTTTGTTGGTTTTAATTCATATATTTGAAGTTTCTTTATCACTGAGAGACATTAAGTTGATGCTTGCACCAAGGTTATATAATACTCTTTCAAATATTATGTTTCAAATGGTATAGAGGAGTTGAAAGTTCCTTGAATCCTTCTTCTTCTTTGGAAAGTCTTTTTTGATTATGGCATTGCATCCCTTCGTCATGACTATAGTATGTCTTCCTTTTAAGGATCTCTTCTTTGATAACAATTCCTTTATAAATTTGGCATACATTGGCATTTGTTCAAGTGCTTCTATGAAAGAAATGTTGACGTGGAGTGTCTTGAATATTTCTAGAAATTTGGAGTATTACTTCTCTTTAATCTCTCTCTTAAATCTTTGAGGATATGGGATTTTTGGTTTGTATGCTTCCACTGCTTCTTTTTTTATTGGGGTGTTAGTTTGTGTGGAGGCTTCTTGTTCTTGCTTTTGCTCCTCAATTCCTCTTTTGAAGCTTTTTCATTGTACACTTAATGATAAGTGGCTTCTTTCTCCACAACTCTCCTACTTCTCAGCATGATTTCCTTGCATTCCTCCCTTAGATTGTCCTCAGTATCACTTGAAAAAGTGTTAATGAATTTTTTTTAATTGTTGAGTAATTTAGCCAATTTGTATTTCCAATTTTTTGAGTGAAGTATCTTGATTTTGAAAATTAGACCTTGTTTCTTCCATAAATTTCTCTAGAATAAGTTCAAGATTAGAGAGTCTTTAGGAATCTTGAGAAAGTTGTGTGAGTTGTGGTTGTGGTTGGTAAGAATTGTCTGAAGAATTAAAAGGAGTGTTTTGTGGATTTTGGAAGTGGTTTTTAGTGTTTGGTTAGAAGTTAGAATTATTTGCATGGTTAAAATTGTGGCTTCTTTGGTCTTGATTTTGTTGGTTTTCTCACTCAAAATTAGGATGGTTCCTCCATCTAAGATTATATGTTTTGGAGTATGAATTATTTTTTGTGTCTTAGAGGAGTTTTTCATAAAATTGACTTGCTCTACTTGTGATTGATTAGTGTTGAATGAATCAAAATTTTTACCAAATTGATTCTCTCTATTCATGTCATATATTGAGTTTTGTGTGTTGATGACAGAGACTTACATTCCTCTCACTTACTTAGTGAGTGTGGAGAGTTGTTGAGACATGATTTTATTTTGGATCACAAGAGCATCAAGAGTTTCTAGTTCCATCACTCCTCTTTTTGTGTTCATATTCCTCTCTGAAGAGTAGAGGTATTGATTATTTGCAACAATGTCAATGAGTTTCATAGCTTCACTAGGAGTCTTCATGTGTAATGATCTCCCTGATGAATTATCCAATGAATTTCTTGAGATTTGATTGATTCCATCTTAGAAGATTTGTAGTTGGACCCAATCCGCAAACATATTTAGTGGACATCTCCTCAACATCTCTTTGATCTTTCCCAAGTCCCATATAAAGATTCTCTTTCAAGTTGTCTAAAAGTTTGCACCTCTATTCTCAAATTTATCAATTTTTGAGATGGAAAGAACTTAGTTAAAAACTTGCTAACTAAGTCTTCCCATGTGACAATGTTTTTTTTGGGTGTGACTCCAACTATTGGCGGCTCTATCTCTAAGAGAGAATAGGAACAAGAGGAGTCTATATGCTTCAACTGACACTCCATTTGCTTTCACCATATCACAAATTCGGATGAAGCTTAAAATGTGTTAATTTGGGTCCTCCTGAGGACTTCCTCCAAATTGACAGTTTTATTGAACAAGAGTGATAAATTGAGGTTTAAGTTCAAAATTGTTGGCATTGATATTTGGAGTCAAAATACTACTCCCACAATTTTCCGGATCAAGAGTAGTATACGATCCTAATGTCTTCCTAGCATGTGGAGCACCATTGGATTTATTGTTGTTGTGAGGTTCTGCCATAATTGTGTCTGAGGCTCCCTCACTTTCTTCTAGCACTTTTTTGTTTCTGGCCTATTTTCTTATCCTCCAGAGAGTTCTTTTAATTTCAGAATCAAAAAGAGGAGAGGTTTCTCTTCTTGATTTTCTCGCATGTACACAAAGAAAATAATAAAAGAAAAGAAAATTTAAAAGAAATTCTAAGTTAGGCAATAATACAAACAGTTAAAGGACTAAAGAAACGAAAAAGTAAAAGCAAATAAATGACTAAAACAAGAAAGAAAATGTGCCTAATCTAGATAATCAATCAACCGGTAGTTTATTAATTATCGTTAATCCCCAACAATGGCGCCAAAAACTTGATATGAGATTTTACAATTTTTCATAACTACCGGAAAGTGCATCGAGTTGTACTAAGTAATAAACTAATGGTGAGTGAGTGTCGATCCAACGAGAATTAAGAAATTAATCAAACAATGATTGATTGAGTATTCTAGTCAAGCAATTCACAGTATGATGATGAACAATTGATAATAGAAACGTGAAATGTAAATGACTTAAGCAATAAGTAATGAAAGTAAAAAATCTTGAAAATAAAGAGTATAAATGTAAATTGTTGGAAATTTAAATTGCTAGAATGTAAATATTGGAAAAGTAAATTGCAAGAATGTAAAGAAAACAATGTAAATGAGCATTAATTGAAAGCAATTAATAAAAAAAGCGAATAAAAGAATAAGAGAAGATCATTGGGGTGGAAATATATTGAATTCTCTGGATTAAATAGTTTTTCATCTCCACTTCAATCATGCAATCATTGATCTCTTGACAAATCATAAGTGATTAAATTATAATGTGTTGATAATTCAGTCTTTCTTAACTTGATCAATTGCCAATGTCTTGATCTAATTGCTCATGAGAAGAGATGAAGATTGATCTCTAATTTAAAACTACACAATTTCATGAATCAAGTTATGGGTTGATTACATGTCACATATCAATTCCAAACCCAAATTCACAAGAGTTGAGATAAAGATCTTCAAGTTCAATTCTATGATCTCTCTTTCAAGTTTTTAGAGAATTTAAGTGAGATTCAAACTATCTCTTAATAGATTTGAATCCTTAGAATGAAGAACGAAGATTCATGAGATCCCCCAAAGTGTGCACTTCTTCCTCAATTTATAACCTATCTAAATTACAAATTCAAATGAAATTCAAATTACATTAAATTTAAGATTAAATTGAATTTGGCTTTTTGGGCTGAATCATTTGAAAGCTTGGAGAGTGGAGTAATGAATGAGAAAATTGAAGTTGAGGTTTAACGACATTTGCTTTTCAAAGACTACCCAAATTGGCCTCTATTTACTTGCTGTGGCACGCCAAGTAAGGGACGTGGAACACCTACAACATTGCTCCAATTTCATGGCCCAAATTATACTTCTGTTTTGCTTCAGCGTGGAACGTCACAAAACTGGTGTGAGACATGAAACGGGAGTCATGTGTATACATGACATTGCTGAAATCACCATTTGTGCGTACGCACGAATGCCATTGGACGCCAGGATCACCACGTTGGACGGCAAAGCTTTCAGGTTTAACTTTTGAATTTGAAAAATTGTATTCTAAGCTTTCAAAGCGTGTCCTTTCTTCCAAAATGTGTCCTTGACTTCCTTTTTTATTCTTTTGATTTTGTTTCATTTCCTACACTTATCAAAATATAAAACAACTTCAAAAAGCATTGATCAAAACACTAAAAATCTTAATTAAAGCAAGGATAGTCTCTATCTTGAATTTAAGAAAAGAAATGTTAATAACATAAATTAAAAGCATGAAATTTCTAATAAAAGCACTAAATCACTACCACTATTTAAAGAAACAATAACTAAAAACTACTAAAAATGTGCATGCATCAATAAGGCCAACTGGCTCCATTCTAAAAGAAAGATTAATGGAGTGTAGTGCAGCAACATAAATTGCACTTGAGTGGTAATGTTTCTCATCTTCAATGTGGAGGAATTTAGAAACTTTACCTGTGAAATTATATATAAAAAAAAAGGTTCGGAAGAAGTGAATAACAGTACTAGCCATGTTTCTGCAAGCCAACACCGACACTATCAGTGAGGCAAATTGTATCAACACTAAAAGTATAATTTACATAAAATTCAGGATTGTGGAAACATCTAACCAGCTAAATTAATAAACAATCAGAATGTTAAACATCAGCCCTTTCTGCCAATTACCAAAGAAGTGTGTTGACTAATGAGTTGTCAAATGTGATAAATTCATTAAATAGAATATTACTTTTACTCAAAGAGGGGAGACCGAGAGACACAATAAATTTAGAGTAGCATACCAGTCTTGAAAATGATACAGCATCGTGAAGATCCTCCAAGTAGGGGCGGCAAGGGGCCCGGCCCGCTAAAAGCCCGCCTCGCCCCGCCTAATGAGAAGGCCCTCAAATCTCACCCACCCCGCCTAACACCGGATTGACGGGCCAAGCCCGCCAAATCTTTTTTTTTACTATTAAATATTAAATAATATATATAATTTCACAACTATTTTAATAAATTTATAATTTCTGAAGACATAAAAAAATTATAATTTCTAAATTCACAAATATTAAAGTTTTTATAATTATAAATATGTAATAAACGTAATCATAAACCAAATTTTTTGAAACAAAATAATAAAACCAACATTATCCAAAATAAAATAAATATTGTCCAAAATATATAATTAAACATCTAGAAGTTTAGAACATAATCAATCAAGCGTAAAACATAATCCAAAATATAAAAAACTCTAAACCCGGTGGGGAAGCCCGACGCGTCCCGCCAAAACACACGGTTTAAGCGGTACGGATTAGGCGGGCTTTTGATGTGTAGCGGTCTCAATTTTCCATCTCGTCCCGCTTTTTTTGATGGGTTATGCGGGCCGGCCCAGCGGGTTTAGGACCGTTTGCCACTCCTACCTCCAAGACTGTAGGCTTCTTGCTCTGAAGACTTGTGCATGCACGATGGCCTTGGACAGCATACAGCAAAACAGGAGTATTTGTATATTTATCTACAATATTCTCTAAAAACTCTTCAGCCACAGCAGAGAATCCTCTAGAGTCGTCAACTACAAATTGAAAGCCCTGCCAAAAATTTGAAGTTGTTTAAGACAAATCAAACCAAAATGATTGTTCCCCCAAAACCTAATAGATGAAGATTATGGTTAGATCAAAATTCAAACACTGCTTCGAGTCATCATACCAATAATAACCATTAATTGAAAAATCTCAAACCAAAATTTACATAGAGGAACACGAAAAGTGGGATAACCAAAAACTATTGCACTAATATTTTCTACATAGCCATTACTATTTCTGGTAACAATTTCTGTTCCAAGTTCCTGCAATATTGGGTAGAAGAATAGGCCTTGAAATTAGTAGCTTTGTTCATTAAATATAATCTTTTCCTAAATACAAGCCATAAGAGGAAATGGGTCCATATATATGGAAAAGAAATCAAAGAAAATGAAAAGTAAATTGAATGGTAACATAGTAGATACCAAAAGATATTGCTTCACTAAAAGGGTTAAAGATATAAGAGGAACATCCCCTAAAACCAACAACTACAAGACACAAAAGCAGTGGTAGTATACCTGTATATGATCACACTCTTCAATAAAAAATCGTAGCCTATCACTATTTCTTCCCCTTGCAAAGCCCAAGAAAAGGAATCCTTTCCAATTCCGTAATTGTTGAAGTCCTCAGTATCTATTCAAACTCCATTTAATTCATAGACACTCTGGAGGTGATAATGTACTTTGAGTAATCTGTCCAAAACTCTGCACCAATTTCTAGACTTTCAACTACATCCTTATCCTGATACTCATTTTGAGAACCATTGCTTGAACTACTAATGTCATTAGCCACAATCAAATTTTCCTCTTCCTCATACAGTCTTTGTAGAAACAAATTTTTCTTATGAGATTCAGAGGCCTGGTTGGAAACCTTACCTGTCCTGTGCATTGGTCTATAGACACTCAGCACATAAACAAAATTTAAACTAAAGATTTATGATAAATAATTAAATATAACTGATGAAGTAGGTTTCATGTCGAATAAAACAGGCAAGCAGCAAGTGAACAGAGCACCAAAAGGCTCAAGCTAGATATTTGTAGAAAATTGCCATTTTTTATTTTTATTCATCCTTATAAAATCTGAGTTTTCTCATACAGACATAGATGGAAAGGTCTCACCAGGTAACAACATCTGATGGAGGGAGGTAATCTCCTTATATAATGTACCATGTGAGCTCAAAGATCCGAGTGAACCTGAAAAAGTCAACACAAAGTGTAAAAACATATGCAGTGGGAAATGGGGAAGGAATGACGTTTCATTTTTGCACCAGGAAGAACAATAAAAGCATAAAGAATTAATATTATGCTAAATATTTTTCACTAATAGATATCATCATGACAACATCAAGTACCTCTCATGTTTATTGAAAGTAGGCGAGGAGTGTATGTAAGAATGCCCTGCAGATATTGGAGTAGCATGGTGTGAGTATTAGTTGAAACTCGAATGACTTTTATCCACATATTCATATCATCCCATTGCCATTTTCCTTTCCCACAGCTAAAATATGCCAACTAGACACTAATCTATTAGTTAATCATAACGCAACTGAATTAACTGATACTCATTTGTATTCGTGTCATGAGAATAGGTACATGTAGTGAGGTAATCAGATAGTAGCAGACCAATTAGATGACTGCAAATGCAAGATCTCATTAAATCTTCTACCAACACAATTTTGATCATACAAAATTTTCTTAAAAGAATGCTACAATGCTAGCAAAATGTTTGGGGCAAACAGCTCTAACAAGAAAATGAAAGGAGTAGACACAGATAAATGAATGGCATCTT
>NC_029776.3:8343518-8417534 GCF_000817695.3 Arachis duranensis
ATTAAAATGCTCACTGAAAATTTTAGACATGCCACGATCTTCATAAAAGTAACAAAAATGTTGTATTGCTCACAACAAGCAAAAGTAGTAATAACAACTCCATTGACTACAAATTGAAAAGGAAGAGACAATAAGTTTGATCGCATAGCGTAATCAAACGAAGTATTTTACTGACTACATGTTGAACCGAAGCTTCCGAATGAATCGTCGTAGCAGAAAGATTCTCACTTAACAAACTTTCACTCTTTTCAATAATAAACAGCAATAAATGCAAAAACACTCGCTTAACTAAAAAAGGCATTAAAAATCATAAATCAACATGAAAGTATATTAAATAGAAAATGATATTAGCATAGGGAAGGGATCGAGTAGGAAGTGAAACCTGAAAGTTCCAAAAGTGAGAGCCAACGTAATTGGCAAAATCGCCGACTTGGATATTACAAGTTCTTTCATATTTACTTCCTACGCAGCCAATTATGCAATGGCGGTGGTGGAGGACGGTGCGGCGGGGCAGATTAGAGATGGTAGGGGGTGGGGATGTCAGACCAAGGATGGCCTTTTACTTTTTTTTGACCGGGTTTTTTGGGACGGGTTCGGGTCGGATACTGCGAAATTTTTTCTTTTCTTCTTTACTGTCTTCGGACATTGTAGGGTGGTGACGTGGTGTGCTTTTTTTTTTATCAGTAAATTGGACAATCCTAATTCTTGGACAATCCTAATTCTAGGTACGCAATAAATATATTTTGGTATGGTAATGGGGCTAAGCCCAAGAGAACAAAAATATTTTAGGTACCCAATAAATTAGACAACACGTGGTGTGGCTTTTTTTTTGGACGGGGACCCAGACCAACAGACCAGCCCAAGTCCAAAACAGAGATTCATTCCCCCTCAAACCGACCCGTTATACCCGACCCGACCTGTTATCCCTTCCTGTATCCCACGTGGTGTGGCTTAAGCTTAAGGTTTAGGGTTGTTGGGTTTGAGTAGTGTGGGTTTGCTTTTTCGGGCTGTGATCAGTGATAAGGCCGCCAACAACAACAACAACAACAATAATAATAATAATAAATAGAGAAAACAAAAGCAGCATTGTATTATTCTTATTCTCTTTCTTAAATTAACAGTCCCTCTTAATTACTTGCTAGAGACAAAATAAATAAATAAAATTACTTGCCAAAACAATCACTAAGTTTTATTAAATATATTAATAAATTGAGAGAGAAATAGAAAAAATATATTTTATTAAATACAACGCATCTTTTTCTTTTACAAGTATAATCTCTGTTAATATTTTATTTTCAATAAATACTTAAAATATGATAGGTATAAATTAATTAATGAGTTATTGAAATCTGAATACAATAATTAATTTTACCTAAATTGATATTTAAAAAAAAACATAAGAATTTAGCTAAAATATAGATTAAAATTACCAATTGATTTTTTATAAAAAAAATTTAAATTTTTAATATATTTTTATTAATAATAATCTTAATATATACGCTTAAAACACGTTAACTACAAAAAATAAGACACTTGTGAAAAAATAAAGTAGAATCAATTGTTTCCTAAATTAGCTAAAGCTTGCAGAAGAAAATGACCATAATTAAACAAGAAATTTGAAAAGTGTGCAGTGACTTTGATTGGTAGAGAAAACAATGGCATTATATATGTTACAAGAATCGATGCTTAGAAGAAAATAACAAGCAACATGGATTATGTCTGTATAAGAGGCAATTCTTGAGTCTTGACAAATGACAAGTGATATATATGCTGCCGCAAAAATTCTGACACTCTTGTGGCCTGGCAATAATATCCACCAAAATGCTGAGCCAATTTTCTCTATCAATATTCCAATGCAGGGATATGGTTGCAACTTACAACTTATAACACCAGTATATAATTTTCTATGTCCCCTCAATACCCTCAATCATAACAAAATGGATTTAACAAAAATTCAACACGGCAGACCAAAACACAATTAAAATTTAAAAAGAAAAAAAGCCTAAAAGATCTGCAAAATCTCATGCTCCCTTGTATAATAATTCTATATGTTAGACTATTATTCTTTTCTTAGTCAAATCCGGGGGGTCTCAACTTATGTATTATTATGACTATATTATATTTGTCTGCAAAATTTTTAGCGGCTGTGATTATCAGATTCTGGCGGTTGGTGGTGAATAGCAGCTTTCCAATTGCGGCAATCTGAGTGCTCATCATCTGCATCCATGCTTGAGAGTCCCTTAACTGAACCTGCTAAGAGTAGAGGACCCTGTGGTGAACCAGATTGTGATTGTGATGATGAATTTTTGTTCCCTTTTCCACATTGATCTTTCTTCTTCATTTCCCATAGATCATCCTCATCATCATCATCAATATTATTATTATTAGCATCATGCTCAGCTGAAGATGAAACTGGGAATTTTCTTACATGAAGTCTGTACTTCTGAATAAAATCAACCACAAATTTATAACATGAACAGAATAATGTGTCAGAAAATAGGATATATGAATAATGGCCAATTATAAAGTACAAATAAGATTAACAGTTTAACACTCACTTGTAAGTGACTTTTGACTTCATCGTTTGTTAGGCTTTCCACCTGCATCAGTTCCCTTATCTGCTTAGGAGTGGCCACTGCAACACAATATAATCATATAACAAAAACAATTAATTAGGCACATGCTACCCATAATTCTGTTCAAATTTCAAGTTGAATTAAGCAGATAAGATTCACTTTGGAAAACAACATACTCAGTCGTGAAAGTTTTAATCTGTTAAGTTAAATATCCCAAATTTCTAGGTTGCAATTTCAGTACTAGATGGGGGAAGTAAGATTCCCAAATTATAAATCATCAAGACATGTACCATTGTTGATGTTATGGATGTTACACTCCTAAAAAAGAGGACCCTATCTCACATTCTCACCCAATTTTCATTAATAACATACAACTATGCCTTGATGAATAATTTTGAACTACCTTGTGCTCCTCCAAGTTGTTGGAGAGCATTGATGAAACGCCGGTGTAGCTCCGGTGACCAGCATCGCCTTTGTTTCCTAGGATTCTGAGATTGTTGGGCTTGAATCTCAACACGATTCATGAACAGAGAAGAAGAATTACTCTTGGAACTGCTACTTTTCAGTTCAGGTGCTGGAGTAGTAGTCATCAAACTAAAGCCAGGAACTTTCGAAACCTCCTTTGAGTTCCCATTCAACAATGCAACTCCTCCTCCTCCTCCACTTCTGTTCTTGTTCTCCCTTCTCTTGATTGGGTTCTCTGGCACAGAACAATCTTCTTCACACCTCTGCCATTACAAGGTACAAAGCGAAAACATAAATTTCATCTTATTTGGACAAGTGGTGAAAGAGGACCCTAAAATTCATCTCAAACATTCTTCTAGATACTAAATGGAATAAAAATTAAATTCAGTAAATGTCTTAGAATGTTGGAAAACAATTAATCCATCATTCATCCAATGCTCCATAGCTGAAGTGAAGTCATCCAGTTGTTATTATTATGATGTGGTTCTTGAGTGGTGAGAGGTTGTGGATCTTGCATTCCCATACAGCGAAGCTTTTCCTCCTTCAATCTTGTTATAGCTGCATGTCCCAAAGAAAAGAACTCTAAGAATCTACGAATTATGAAAAGTAAAGATGCAATTAAAGGGGAAAAAAAGAAGAAGAAAGAAGAGAGACCATCGGTGACGAGGAGCATGCAAAGGGGAAGCTCACGTTTGAAGGCGTGGATCTTAGTCATCTCATCCTCCAATCGGTTGAGGAAATCATCAAGCATGGCCAATTTGTCAGAGATTTGTGTGCTCCGAGAAACATCGCCCAAGAACATTGATATGGTCTTTGGGACAAAGGACAAACTCAAATCCAAGCTCAGCTCCATAATAATATTACTGTGCCTTCTTTTCTTTTTCTTTTCCTTTTTCTGTTACCAATAACCACTTCTTCACTTCTTCCACTAATAACGAAGAGGAGCATAGGCCATAGCCAAAGAGGATATAGATTCATTTATTTATTTTTTTTTATTTATAACATAAAAAGATAACTTCAAATTCAGATTCACGACAAAAAGATTCCGTCACTCGGATTCGGGTCGTCGCGTAATGTGTCCCACTCACACACTTCTCTTAATATATAGTTACTAAAATGTTAAAAAGAGTAATATTAGCAGGCATTAGTTACATGCCTAATATTCAAATTTTGTACTCTTAATACATGTTTCACTCGCTTAATTAATATTGATATATTTATTTTTTTATAATGAAATTAACCCTATAAAAATCCAAATAAAACTATTAAAAGCTTTCATCAAAATTTATTGTTACCCTAAAATTTGATTGCTCACCCATGTCCTTAAAACAACAATCCAAAAAGAAAGTCAACTCAGACGAATTCACCATGCTTGAAAAAAAATTAACATACCTATAATTTTAGGATCTTTTATTTTGGATTTTTAAAGGGTTAAATAATATAACAACGTTAGTTGAAACAATGATATACTAATTAATAGCACAAGATTTGAGTATTAGTGATATAACTTAAGACACTAATTAATAAAATCCATACAAAAAGTCAAAAACTATGGACACTCCACACACACTACCAATTTAATATTGTTTAAAAAAATGTTAGAAAAATCAATAAATTTTATTTTTTTGTTATTAATTTAATATTTTTAGTCTAATATTTAATAATATATTTTTAATTTATATTTTAAATATTAATAATTAATTATTAACTATAAATAATAAAATCTACCGAATATTTAATATTTTTTGTTTAATTTGAAGAGAATAAATTAAAGGAGGGTTCAAGGCTTGGATGAGGACAAAAGAAATGAGTTAAAAATTGATTTAGGGGGGGAGGTGTCCGAACAATAAAGGGTCTTTGAGGTGCGAAAAGTAGAGACTTATCTTTTAAAAAATTGTTGTTTTTGGGGGGTGGTTAAGTACTTATGTAGTTATGTTCATACGCGAATCTTTGGATTCCGTACTTAACGCGGCGAAATGTAAATTAATTAATCGATCCTATTCTACCAATTTGATTAGTTTAATGCTTTTGCGAAGATTCTTCGTTTTGTGGGCGCTGTGAAAATAATAAAGCCAGCTCTATAGTTGACTAGCCTAACACTGTTACATTATTTATGCATTATATATGTTGTTATAATTAATAATCAATGAGGGGCATTTTGATCATTTCACTATTCTCTCGTGTGTGGCATGTTTCTATTTTAAAATTTTCTACAATTTTTCGCATTGGTCAAGATTTGGCCACGTATATTTTATGGACTCGTCAATACAGATCCTACTATAAGATATATGAATTTTTTATTTAAATAAATAAAATAAATATAATAATTATCGAAATAAATAATTTAAAAAATATTGACTGTTTTTTATTTTTAAGTCATAGTGTAAACGAGATAGACACGTATTTCGTTTACACTGTAAACGAGATATATAGAAGACAATCGCATGAGCTATAAAAGAATGTCTAATTCTTGGTATTTTTCACAAATTTTTTCTATTTTTTTTGTGTCTCATATTTCTCACAAATACAAGATATTGATGACCAGTAATAGTCTATACATAGTTGTGCTTATTTATCCGAATTGTCGTATGAGAAATGGCGACAACGGGTGACATTTGAGTGTGAGGATCCAATATTGTTTCGCACTCAACATGTGAAAACGTTGTCGGATTTGAAGAGTTTGATATAGAGCAAGTTGGGGGGAACACAAGCGAAGAAAATCGGAAGGGTGGCGTATAGGTTGCTGGCGCCCATGGGTAACAGAGTCTTCCGGTTTTGACTATTCCGACTTCAAGGGGACGAGCATGTGCGACTGATGTTCGACATTCATGGGAGGGTCATGGTGGAGCAGGTAAATAGGTAATGGAGCTTTCCGCAGAGGTGGGACAAAGTGGTGGTGGGAGTTCCGTACACTCGACCTATGTACAGGACGACCGACCTCTCGCACCACCGCCCATTCATGTCGCCATTCCAATGGATGGGGCAGAGGAGGGCGAGGAGGAGTTGGACGAGGATTACATGGCGGACAGTGCAGACAGTGACTCGTCCGATGGTGGGGATGAGGATGAGTGTATTCTGGAGACACCTGTCCAAACTGTGGTGCGCCATGTCCTATCTCCACCTCACCCAATTCCGCCACTATCGGCAGTGCCAACTCACTATCACATTCTAGATCTGGACGCCATGCATGAGAGGACTCCATTTCCTAACACGGGTGAAGAGGATTACAACCTAGACGGCGGTGTAGAGTTTCGGGTCGGCCACAAGTTTAGAAGCCGAGAGGCAGTGCTTCAGGATGTGAAAAATTACAATATTCACATGAGTGCGGAGTACCGAGTGATCGAATCGAACCGGTTAAATTACCAGGTGCAGTGCCGTCAAGTTGAGAATGGGTGTCAATGGAGCTTCCGTGTGGCCCTTCGGTAGAACCTCGATTACTGGTAAGTTTAAATTTAGTTGCGCTTTTCTGTACTTCTGTACGATATATTAAGTAGGTGTATGACATGGCTAAAGTAATACTATTTTGTTGTGTTCAGGAAGGTTCGGAGGGTTGGTGGAGTGCACAGTTGTCTAGCACCCACCATGTCTCAAGACCATTGTCAGTTAGACAGCAGTCTGATATGCAAGGTCATCTTACCGTTGATTCAGTCCAACCCCTTTATAAGCATTCCGGTTTTGCAAGGTGCAATCCAAGCAAGCTATCACTTCAAACCATCCTACAAAAAGGTGTGGATGGCCAAGCAGAAGATAATTGTACAGATATACCGGGATTGGGAAGAGTCATACAATAAGGTGTCGAAGCTGCTTCAGGCACTGCAGAGCTGTTTTCCTGGTACCATTTGTTACCTACGCGTCAAATCGTTCTACGATGGACACCTCCTGGTACGCGAATGCAGTATATTCAACAAGGTATTTTGGGTTTTTCCGTCATGTGTTGAGACCTTCAAGCATTGCAATTCCTTTGTCTCTGTAAACGATATGCATCTGTATGGCAGGTACGGTAGAGTGTTGCTTATTGCGGTGGCGCAAGATGGGAATAGCAACATCCTGCCTATTGCTTTTGCCATTGTGGAGTCCGAGAGCACCGAGTCATGGTCGTTCTTCCTTACTAATCTGAGATGCCACATCACCCAACAAGACGGCCTGCTGGTTATCTCCAACAGATCTCAGGCCATAAAGGCCGCGCTAAGCTCCGATGATAGTGGTTGGCATCTCCCAAGAGCCTTCCATGCTTACTGCATCTGACACATGGCTGCGAATTTCATGACTCGGTTCAAGTCAACCAAGGGCAAGAGATACCTCATTAGAAGCGGGATGGCCTCTATAGGCAAGTCGGTCATTCAAAAAGGAGATGTCCTAATCAGCCAACAGGAGATGCCTAGGTCGTACAATGCTTCTAGGTTTACTGTAGTTAGCATGTGTTGGTGTTTTTTTTGGTAGTGTGATATTTTATGTTCTAGTAACTTTGAATGTATTATATTTTAACTTTGAATGCAATATTTTATGATTTAGTGTTACTTTATGATATTTTTTATTTTTCTTAACTATGACAGTAAGGTATACGAAAATATTCATAAGAAAGAACATCATCATAAATAACAATATACATAACTACAATCCACTATGGCCCACGTCTCTGTGTGGTACCACTTACCGAAGTCACGAAGGCACCCCCAACAGGATTTTTGTGTGCGCATAGGCCTAGGTGGTACGCCACGTCGTACAGGGTGATAGTGACCTCATCCCACGGGAGATAAAACGTGTGCGTCTCCGGACACCATCGCTCCACGAGTGCCGAAATCAGGGAATTGTCAAAAGTGAAGTCCTTGAGGGGCACCGAGTCGTCGAACTCGGCCTCAGCCAGATACGGGACGATGGCGTCCGGTGGAGGAAGGGTATGGCTGACTCTCCAGGGCAATAGAAGGCGAAGCATCTGCGGAATAAAAAAAATTAACTTATAAAGAGATAATCATAAATTTTTGTAGTCTACTTAAGAACCTAGAAGTACTTCTACTTAAAAACATACTTCCATGTTTCTAGTCTACACATGTCTCTAAATTACATATGCCAGTAAGCAAATCCTAATTAAGTCATAACAATCTTACACAAGCAAATACAGTTCTAAATTCAACTTACAGACCAATCTCTAAAGCATTTTACTCAATGTTTGTCACTACGGGACTACCCTAACAATGTCCACATACTTAGATTAACCAAACAGAACGCAACAAACCTTGAAGTCGGCCGCCCTGACGTAATGCGACATCTCGTTCAGTTGTTGATGTCTCCATCGTTCTCTGCCTGGCGTGCCATTATCGTATTAGCTTATAGGCGCGGTCAAACCTTATCTCGTTTATAGTGTAAACGAGATAGCCGCAGTGCAGCTAACGTGCCTTATTTCATCTACAGTGTAAACGAGATAAAACTAAGACATTTAAATTGGTAAATATTTTTTAAATTATTTATTTTGGTAATTATTATATTTATTTTATTTATTTAAATAAAAAATTCTAAAATATATACGCGATTTATGAAAAAATGAGATAGTGTGTAAACTGCCAAATAAAAAAAGATATTTTTTTAAATTAGAAACAAAAATCGAATTTTTAATCTCTAAATAAATATAAAAAATGATGTTATTTAAATTATAATTCGTTGGCTGATATTTACCTCTAGGTGTTTTGGCTAAGTAAATGAAGCTTAGTAAAAGCTTTTTCATATAAAATAAAAACTTATTGGCTAGTACTCAATCACCTTAATTTATTTAAGTTCCTTTTCCTTTGTTTATATATGATAATGTATAGTACCCTAATGCCTTATGTAATGTTAGCATTAATCATGCCAAAAGAATTTTGCTAATATTATTAACAAAAGAAAAAAGTCTTTAATAATACTCCCAATTCTTTTTTTTTGTTAGTAAACCCAACTAGCAATGGACAACAAACAAGTCTTCTTTTTAGAGCAAGAAGCTAAGTCTCTTATTAATAAGTTGAATCTATCTTTTTTACGTAATACATATTAAAAACATATAAAATTAATTTTTATTTAATTAAATTTATGTATTTAGATAATATTTTAAATAATAAATTTAAAATTAATTATTTTTATCAATATTATAATATTATATTGGATGTCTGTATAAAAAAAATATTTTGTTAATTTGTAAAAATTAAATTTGTTTTAAAATACTTACTACCGAAACAATACGGCACGGATTTTATTACTATTAGAAGATTAATAGCCAGTAATATTTTTATTAATTTATTTTTTAATTTATTAATAAATAATTTTAGATCCAAAATTTTTAGGTTTTTTTGTTTGGTTGAAAAGAAAGAAATAAATGTTATGAAAAGATAATTTTATCTTTATATTTTAAAATATATTAAAAAATAAAAAATAATATTAAAATATTAATACTAAGTACATTTTCTATTCATTTTTCATCTATTGTTGGAGAGAAAAAGATTTTAGTGAATTTTACTCATTTTTTTTACACTATTCATTTTTTTCTTGACTTTTTCATTCAACCAAACAAAAAAAAATAACTATTTTTCTTTCAATTTTTTTTTCTATTTTTTTTTCTCATTTTCACTTCAAACAAACACACCCTTAACAATAATTACCTTTTTCATATAAATATATGGATAGAAAAAAATTATAGATATATTTTTTTTCTTTTAAATTTCCTTTTCGCCCTTTTTAATTTTTGTCCACCATTATTTTATTAGTTGATTGTTAATTAAAAGATTGTCATCGTGAAAAACTATTAAAAAAATTCAACAAACCTTTTACGATCCTTTTATATTTAAACAATAAATGTAATTCGTCAATAATACATCATTGCTTAACCAAAAAGCTACGTGAAAAGAAAATAAAGATCATAAAATTTTGTTTCTTCTAATCTTTTATATTGAGGTATCTGAGAAGCACGCCAATATTGTTGGGAATAAGACACCATTCTCCTTTGAAAAAACATCTTTGACAGAGAAATAAAATAGACACAATCACAACACAAGAATTTAACGAGGAAACTCCAATTACCGGAGAAAAAACCACGGCCGTTGTCAAATGACAACCAGAAAATATCACTATGTGAAAATTGTTACAACACATAGACTTCTTTCTCTCTAACACCGGCACCCCAGTACACCCACACTATCTCAAAGCAAATATCTAACTACACCTCACAACACTCTCTAATCAAAGAGTACAGAGGAAAAGAAAAATCAGATACAAGCTTAAAGTATTTCTGACTGGTGCAAAAACAAATGGAGAACTTAGCCTCATATTTATAGCCTAGGCCACCCACTCCATTTGCTATCCTAAGCAATGTGGGACTAATTCAACCAAATCCTAACAATCTCCACCTTGATTGAAATAGTCACACATCTTCAGCTTCCATTGTCAACACTGATAATTCTTTGCTGCCATTGTCCATAGTTATCATACTCCACCATGAAAGTATACTCACTTGGAATTAGACCACTCCAAGCATTTTGCCTTGGTACAGATCAAAACCTTGCTGAAAATTCATGGTGCAACTTCCAAATTGGCTTTTCCTGGAAGTTCTTCAGCCATCGACCTAACTCCGCCACACACCTTGCATCTCAACGCCAACCAATGTCCGTGTGCAATTGTGGACCCGATTGCCACAACTTATCCTTATCCATGGCAGTGCGGTAATACCATGAGGATACTTCTTGTCTTCTAGAGAACATCATCTTCTCTCATAGAGAGAGCAACCCGAGATCTTCTCCTTCAACGCCTTGTGCAAACCTGATTGTATCAACACATCCTTGACATGTACTTGCCACAAGCCAAAATTGATTCTTCCATCAAATTTCTCTATTTCAAGCTTCACAGCACTTGAATATCCTGACATTGTTGCAACCGTATATTGGAATAGTATAACTCAACTGTAGACCGTGCACTAGGAAGGGTCCCCAAGAAAGAGAGATGGGTCACAATGGACACACTTAAATACCAGGTCTTTCCTTAGCCAGAACCTTTCCAAACTGCACTCTCACAGTGTCACACTGCCTTCCAGCAACAACAGCAGCAACCAAAGATCAACCTCAAGCTACAGGACAAAATTCTTTTCTGATGTGGAAGGTCAGACTAGGCTGCAACCACAGAGCATACTAAGAATAAATCCCACCGAACCGAAGCTCTGATACCACTTGTTGGGAATAAGACACCATTTCCCCGTTATATTTGTTGGGAATAATACATCATTTTCTCTTGAGAAAATACATTTCACAGAGAAATAAAATAGACATAATCACAACACAAGAATTTAACGTGGAAACTCCAATTACCGGAGAAAAAACCACGGCCGTTGTCAAATGACAACCAGAGAATATCACTATGTGAAAATTGTTACAACACATAGACTTCTTTCTCTCAAACACCGGCACCCCAGTACACCCACACTCTCTCAAAGCAAATATCTAACTACACCTCACAACACTCTCTAATCAAAGAGTACAGAGGAAAAGAAAAATCAGATACAAGCTTAAAATGTTTCTGACTGGTGCAAAAACAAATGGAGAACTTAGCCTTATATTTATAGCTTAGGCCACCCACTCCATTTGCTATCTTAAGCAATGTGGGACTAATTCAACCAAATCCTAACAAATATAACAATTTCCCCTGAAATGGAAAGCAACATTTTATTAATTATTATAATAATTAATAAATAAATATTAAATAAAATATTTTTTATTTTATTAAATAATATTAAAAAAATAAATTTTATTATTTTATTATTATTAATTATTATAATAATTAATAAATAATTAAATAAAATAAATTTTAATTATTTTTAAATATTTTTTTTGTTATCAAATATTTTCGACCATTATTGGGATGGATATGTCTCATTTCGTGTCTCTCATGTGCAAGATTCTTTCTAGCTACGGTAAATAAGTATTTTATGTCTATCAATAGCAAGATGATGAGTGATAGACTGAGAGATAGATTGCCCTTATTTTTTTTTTATTTTTTCTTTTATCCTCGTTCGTCACCTATCAAATTAAATGACCTAAACCTAAAGTAGCGTATGTGGTCCTTTTGTTGTGTATGTTCCAAATAAGAACCGTACCTCACACATTACCAAAAACGGTTGTCATATCCAATGCCAGAACGACACGTGTCACGAACAAAACCTTTTGACGAACGGAACGGTGAGATTCCTGTGCGGCAGTCCTGGTCCGCAACCAGAGAATCGTTGCTTCCAGAATTTCTGAATCCAACGACACAAAAGACAGGACCATTATAAGTGCAACAACAACAACAACACTTGCATTATGCCTTGGGATTCCATTATTTCAGCTTCGACACGTTTTTAGAAGCATCTCATAATAATTCCCCACATGTGAATATTTTAATACATTATAGAATTTAATTTTAATATCTTGTGTAAATAATTTTATACATATATTTAATTATATAATATTATATTAATAAAAATAATTATTTTTATATTAATTATACAAATGATCATTTAAAAAATAAATATAATTATATAATTATATAAAATATTTTAGACTGTGCATATTATAATTCAATGATACAACTACTACTAAGTATATAACAAAAGAGTAATGTAATGGTATTGTATATGGGTCCTACCGTAGCTAATAAACAATCCTCTCTCTGGTCATAGAGATAAGGATTCGCCTCGGATGGGGCTTGGTTGGTTTTGTTTATGTTGCTCGAAGACAAAAAGACAATGAACGAGATGCCTCTTCTTCTTATTATTATTATTATTATTATTATTTTTTATTTTTTCTGAAACATACACTTTTCCTTTTGTTCCTCATTTCATTCGTTCATTTGTATCAAATAAAGGACCATTACTCGGAACCATTGGTTCTGTCTTCACACCTTTTGCTTTTTAGTTTTTATAATTTTTACTATGTTTATTGCTTGATCGTTGATTGGTTGGGGACTTGGGATTATTCATTATTTTGTTTTTTTAGGAAAAAGGAAATGGAAAACAAACCCTCATGATACATGCACAGCGATAATAAGACAGATTCTTTGTGGCGGCAAAATAAATATATATAGATCCGGATAGATTTGATGCTAGATCAGATTTCAGGTGAGGGAAGCCAGGGATATGCATTCATTTAGCATCTAATTCATTATATGTCATCGATTTAAATTAACAAAATACTACCTACACACTAAATATTAATCACTAAATTAATTATTATATATATATATGTTATTTAATTTATTTTTAAAGTATATTTTATATTTCAGTATATATTTTATATAAATAATTAATTTAGTGATTGATTTTTTGTTTTGTATATAGCTATAGTATGATTGTTTAAATTAATTGTCTCTTTTAATTTTTTTCAAATTAATTAATTATTATTTTCAAACTTAAAACTCATTAATTAATTTAATAATACTATATTCTTTAAACATTTATTGAAAAGAGAACATTAATAGTATTATAATGGTAGAGAAAATAAAAAAATGTATAATAATTGTGTCTATAAACTATAATTATAAGTTTTCAACAACAGAACTTCACGAATATTTTAATAATTGTGCAAAACAGAAAAAAAAAACTATATTATTAACAAAATAAAAGATTAAAAGCCAGCCTTTAATAATAAATTCTTATAGTACGGTGTGAACTTCCTAATTGACTCAGTTAGTTGAGGTTAATGCAATAATATGAGTGAATTATTTTATTTTATTCATCTAATTTATTTTTAAGAGTTTAACTGTAATTTGTTTCTTAAGTGCCCCTTAAAATTAAACAATCGAAACTACCTTAATTTTAATTTATTTATTGTAATATAATTGGTACACGCTTCTTAGAATCTAGATATTTTATATGCCAGAGTATTTGATACTCATCGCTCTCTTACATTTTGATATATGATGAGGAATAGATTCCATAATCCACATCACGAAATTTTTAGGTAACTTTTATGTCATCGCTTTAGTTTTTAAACACAAAAATGCAGCTGCCAACGTATAGAATAAGTGAAATATAATTTGGAAAAGTAACAAAATATTATTATTAAAGTGCATTCGATTAAATTATTAATCCGATATTTGTACATACATTTGGTTCGCCCTAATTAGCTCGTTGATTCAATGGCTAATTTTTTTTTAATAGTACAATATTATTGGTGATTTTTGTTGATATTATGATGTTTTGGTGTAATGCAGTTGTTCTAAAAGTTATCTGAAATAGATAAATTTGGGTCTGAATATGAGGTTTGGACTCTTTTTTGGGGTAGTGCCTGACGTCTTATAGTATCGAGATGTTGCCGAGTTCCTCGTGAGGAGTGGGGGGTGGTACCTGTAAGGGACTTCAATGCTTAAATTAACAAGGATTTTAGATATGTTTTTAATAGATTGGAATTTGAAGAATACCTAAGGGTGTCAGGGTATTTATAAGTGTATATGTGGAGTCAATAACCACTTTTTAGAGTTGTTCCATTTTTGACGGTGGGTAGTCGTTCCCTTTTATTAGGAAGGTTGTTGAGATCTCCTTTCTAGATTAATAGGAGATATTGGGAGATACTGGGGGAGATTAGTTACTTATTTAGATAATAGGGTTAAGTCATGTCGTCGTATCCGACCTCTATTAAGATTAGGTAGGCGTTGGTCTGGATAACATCAATAGAATAGACTTTATTCATTTTGGGCCTGACTTCAGGATATGAATAGTAATTCTGCTTGATGCCAAACTTCATCGGTTCAGACTCACGCATTCCCAAGCCGATTTTGATCTTTCTTAGCATTCAGTTCATCACGTCGGATATACCACCTTTTTTAGGAATAGGTCGGGTACTCGATGTGTATTTTGAATTTGAACATTATATCTTTTCGTAACCGTTCTGTGTCTTTTCAGTTACCTTGGTAACCGCGCCTGCCATTAAATAAGGGGTAAGTGTATCATTTTTTCCCTAGTCACTATATATAAATGTTGCCATTTTCTTTTTTCTTTTTCGCTTCATCTTCTATGCTTTTACTTTGTCTCTTTTAATTTTTCATCTCCTTTACTGTGATTCTATTTCTGTCGATTCTTCTTCTAAGATTTTTCTATCTTGGAGTTTAATTTTGATTCGAACTGACGTTTGGAGATTGTTCAACGTTACCGTCGCAGTTATTTCCTCCTATTTTTCAACAAGGTTAGTTTTTTTTCTTTTTCTTTATCTGCTTTTTGCTTAGTTGATGTTTTTTGCTAAAACTTTATGTTGTTGCTTCAAATATTCTTGTAAAAGGCTTATTTTTCTGCAAATATAGGTTCTCTCTGCTTGTTCATAGGAGTTCATACCCTTTCTCCTTCTTGATTTTTCACTTTAGTTATCGTGAACTTTTTTCGTGAATCTTTATTACTGTTTGCAAGAATTAGTGAAATTTGGTAGAAAGAATTTGTAGAATTTGTTAAAATCTTAATTTGTTACTTTGTTGTTGAATTTCTGAAGATTTTATCTTACCCCCAAATAGTGCCATTTTTTATTCTGAGTAATGATGCCATTTTGCGTTCTAGTAGAGTAGGTTGAAGGTCCCATTTTTAAGGATGACCCGACCTCTTTTTGTGTGCTATTGTCTCCAATTTGTAGCTTGTGAGTTTTTATGGTAACAACTTCCTTTTTGTTTTATAGGTATAATCCTTTATGTCTCGCTTCGTAATTCTCAACATGTATACTAAAGTTTTGTCCGACTTAGATTGGGTAAATGTTACTGTTCTTTCTGCTGTCCCCATAGTCGAAAACGAGTATATAGAGACTTTTTGTAGGTAGCATAGGCTTTGTAGGGAGAGGGAGGATGAGAAAAATAATGAGATAGTGGCCTCCAATCCTGAGGATAAGATTTGTTTTTCCTGACTTGATAAATCGGAGCGTCATTTCATTCTTATGTACGTATGCTTTTTCATTAGGTTGAGAGTGAGTCCGACTTTGAGTTGGAAATCTTTCGTATCTATAGAGTTGCCCCTTCTCAACTTCATCCTAATGCCTGGAGTTTCATGAAAGTCTATTAGCTAGTTAGTCAGGAGCTTAATCTTTCGTTGTCTTCCAAAATTTTCTTTTACCTTTTTCAGCTTACTAAACCATTTAGTTCTAAAAAATAACATTAGATTTCTTTCCAAAATATTCAGAGAAAGAAAGTATTCTCCATTTTTGATGATTCATTTGATAGTTTTAAGAATTAGTTCTTCAAGGTTCGACCTGTGGAAAGTGTCTGACCTTTTTTCTTAAATGAGAGAGATAAACACGTGTTTAGCCTATATTGGAATGAGGTCCCTAACATTATCAAATATAATCCTGAGGACTTAGACAAAGTAGAGGAGTGTGTAGTGGGCCTGTTTCATGAGTGTTAGGATCGAGCTCCTAATCTTGATACCAATAAATTTTTTATAAGTCTCCGTGCTTCCCTTTCTTCATTAGAGACAATATCGAATTTGAGATATTTGATAATAAGATTCATCCATCCCAAGTTTAGATTGGAGATTGTTAGCACATCATACTTGTCGACTTCCTTGGCTACTAATGGTGCATAGAGAGTTTTTTGGATTAGACTTTTATTGTTGCCCCTTGGCTTAGTGCTAGCCAGTTTGGAGAGGGCATCAGCTCGGCAATTGAGCTCCTGAGTAATATGCTTGACTTCTGTTTATTGAAAGTGTGCTAGTTGTTCTAGTATCTTTTCCAAGTACCTTTTCATGTTAGGATCTTTGGCCTGGTAATTAATGCGGTGATTTAACAACCCACAAACTAACCAGCAAGTGCACCGGGTCGTACCAAGTGATACCTTTGTGAGTAAAGGTCGATCCCATGAGGATTGATGGATCAAGCAACAATGATTGATTGATTGGCTTAGTTAGGCAAGCGGAAAAGAGTTTTGAGATATTCAAAAGGTTTAAATTTGAAAATCAGAATATCAAAATGATAGACAAATAAATAAGTTGGGAATAAAATATGGAGAAAACAGTTAAGGCTTCGGAGTTGTCTATTTTCCGGATTGACTCAACTATTTTTAATCATGTATGATTTAATTCATGGCAAACTATATGTGACTAGACCCTAATTCTTTAGACCTTCCTAGTCTCCTCTAAAATTTATTAACTGCCAATTTCTTGGTCAATTAAATCCAATTAGAAGGTGATGATCAAATTCCAGTTTATATGCCACGAGAATCCTAATTATCCAAAAATAAAGGGATTATATGTCACGTATCCTGTTAAATACAAACAATTAGAAATTCAGGATAATATGTTTTCAATTTGTTGTTCAAGTAAAGAGTTTTTCCAAGTTATACAAGAACTCAATTAGAACATGGGTCATACTTCCGTTTCACCCAAATTCATAAAATAAAGAACAAAAACAATTATTGAAATATAAATCAAAACATGAATTAAATTAGAAAGAGCAAATGAATCAATCGATACAAATAGACAGAGCTCCTAACCTTAACAATGGAGGTTTAGTTGCTCATAGAATGTAGAATGTAAAGTTGTATAGAATTCCCTAATGGAATCTCTCCAATGGAACCTCCTCAATAGAAGAGAAGTCTCACCTTTTTATAACTAATCCTAATAATTTTAAAATCTAATTATCTAAAATTAAAAATAATATATTTTCCTAAAAATAACATTTGAAAATTTGAATTTAATCGACAAGTCTTCACTTGATGGGTAGGGACCACATGTTTTGTCTATTCTGCAGCTTCTAATCTGTGTTTTCTGGGCTAAAAACTGAGTTAAAACAGCCCAGAAATCGCCCCCAGTGTTTTTCTGCATTTTTTGCACGTGGCGTATGTCGCGTACGCGTCAGTCACGTGTACGCGTTGATAGTTTTTTCCGCGAGTCACGCGGACGTGTCGGTCACGCGGACGCGTCGGTCACGCGCACGCGTCGCTGTGCAATTCTTCAAATCATGTGTACGCATTAGTCACACGCACGCATCGCCATGAAAAGCTCAAAATCACGCGTACGCGTCAGTCACGCGTACGCGTCGCTCCTCGCTGCCATCTCCTTTTGTTCTTGTGCTACAGAAACTCCATCAAATTCAGCCGAATGCTACCTAAAATAAACAAAATTGCAAAAGACTCAAAGTAGCATCCATATTGGCTAAAAGATAATTAATTCTTTACTAAATTCAATAAATTAGATGCAAATTCACTAGGAAAAGATAGAAAAGATACTCACGCATCACAACACCAAACTTGAATTGTTGCTTGTCCTCAAGCAACCAAAACTAATATAAGCTTAGGATGTGAATTTGCATAAGAATGAGAATTCGATTAAGCTCGTGTTTCTTCTTATAGTGGGATTTACAACTGCAATCCTGAATAGTTTTGGCATCTCACTCTTCTTCGAATCAGAAGAATGTTACTGTCATCTGGAATTAGAATCCGGATAATATTATGAATTCTCTGATCTTTTGTGATTCAATTTAATCCTTGAACACAGCAATTTTTTCTTTGGTGCTTTGCACCTTGAGCCTAGCCGTGACTTTAAATGTTTTGTCTCAAGTTTTACTTGACACATAAACACCACAAGCACTTAACTGGGGTGCTCAAAGCATTTGGCGTACTCTGCAATTGATCTTGACTCTAAATGTTTTGTCTCAAGGATTACTTGACACAAGAACACCACAAGCATGTGACTAGGAAAACAATTCTTTGAGCTTTTAATCATGTCTGACCTCCCTAGTCATTGATGCTCAGAGCCTTGGACCTTGCTTTTTATTTTTCTTTTGCTTCAAGTATTAAAATTTTATTAATTTCAGAGAAATCATAATAATTCTATAAATTCATGTTCCTTGTACATCAACATTCTTTGATTCAAATTTAAATATGCACTGTTCATGTCATGCATTTAGAATTACAATTAATACCACCACATTTAAGTAAATAAGACTACTCTTAAAATTAACTCAGTTTCTCATGCAATACATCACTTCTGTATTTATTATTTGAATTCAAGCTCAGTGGGTAATACATGAGACATATTTTCAGAATTAAAGCATTTAAGAGAAAACTAAACTAGACCTAGGATTCTTACTAATAAAGGATCATGCAACAGACAAAGCAAACTAGCAGAAAACCGGAACATAACATAGAAAAAGAGGGGAGGAATAAAAAATATGAAAGAAACTCAACTACCTTAGTTATCCTAGCGGTCGCTTTATTCTTCAGGTTATGCTCCTCCGTGAAGATGATTCGCCTTCCTTTTGGTGCCATAGGAATAAACAGAAAAACCCTTAAGCGAAGCATCAACACCAAACTTAAAGGTTTGCTTGTCCTCAAGTAAAGAAGAACTGAAAACAAAAACAAATAATAAGATGGAAGAAGAATAAAAAGGATAAAAGAACGAGAGAGAATTAAGAATTGGGAGAGGGGGAAAGAAAAAATAAAAACTGGGCGGCGAACTAGTGGAGTTGTGCGGCGCAAGCGACGCGTACGCGTGCAGCACGTGTACGCGTGAGCCGCGAAATTTTCTTAATGACGCGTAAGCGTTAGGCACGCGTCCGCGTGCCCATGGTTTTGTGCGACTCACGCGAAGGCAGCCGCGCGCACGCACAACTCGCTGTTCGTGGGGCTTGGGAACCCATATTTTCAATCGACGCGTACGCGTCATGCACGCGCACGCGTGGATGGCCATTTGTGCAAATGACGCGTACGTGTGAACAAGTTTTGTGATTCTAGCACACTTCCAGCCCCAAGCTAGCACAACTCTCTGCCTAACACATATTTACGTCGAAATTCAAGGTCACGCGTACGCGTGGAGTGCCAAAATCATGAATGACGCGCACGCGTTACTGACGCGTACGCGTGGGCTTGTTTGTGCAAAAGGCATCATTCTGGCGCCACTCCCGTGCAACTCTCTGTTCATTTTTATTTTTTACGCACACCCATCTGACGCGTACGCGTAAGCGACGCTTGTGCATCGGGTGCTCTTTTTTATCTGGTTCCTATTCTAAAATAGCTGCATGATCAGAAAATTAGTAAGAACTCAATAAAAATCAAATAAGTAAGAAAACTACTACTACGAAAAATAACTAAGGATGAAAAGGAGCGATCATTCCACGGTGGGTTGTCTCCCACCAAGCACTTTTAGTTAAAGTTCTTAAGTTAGACATGTGGTGAGCTCCTTGTCATGGTGGCTTGTGCTTGTATTGATCCAGGAATCATTAGAATTCTTAATAAATAGAGTAGTGGCTGTAGTGCTTCTTTGAAAATTAATTTTTAAAAAGAAAGAACTAAGTCTTTCATACCAAACTCTAGGAGCTTGCCTTAAACCATAAAGTGCTTTAGAAAGCTTAAAAACATGATTTGGAAAATTTTTATTTTCAAAACCAAGGGGCTGTGCCACATACACTTCTCTATCAATCACACCATTTAAGAATGCACATTTCACATCCATTTGAAAAATTTTGAAACCACAATGGGCAGCATAAGCAAGGAGAAGTCTTATAGCTTCCATTCGGGTCACAGGAGCAAATGATTCATAAAATCTATCCCTTCCTCTTGATCATATCCTTGGGCCACCAATCTAGCTTTATTCCTTGCTATGCTTCCATCATCATTCAGTTTATTCCTAAAAATCCATTTAATACCCATCACTTTCTTTTTAATTTGATCCGATATAAGAGTCCACACTTGATTCTTCTTGAATTGATGCAGCTCTTCCTCTATGGCTTTGACCGAAGAAGGATCACCTAGAGTCTCTTTGACAGTTTGAGGTTCAATTTAATTAGAAGTGCTAAATTGGTTTCTTTTGGTACTCTTCTTGTTGAGGATCTTGTAGTGACACCTTGAGAGGGATCCCCAATGATGAATTCTTGAGGATAGTTCTTTAGAAATCTCCATTCACGGGTACTTAATGATTTAGGAACAGATTCAGCTTGAGAAGGTTCTGTCTAGTTGACATTCCCAAGAATTTCATCAGTTGCAGGAGATAAAATCATATTATCTCCTGCAGAATTATTTGCATTAGCTGAGATAGGGGCAGATTAGATTCAGATTGGTCTTGATTAAGAGTTTCACTCATGTTATTTTCCACTTGATTTCCTGCATCACAATCTTCTGAAACACTTGGAATAGCATTAGAATCACAAAATGTAATATGTATGGATTCGTCAATGATTCTAGCCTTTTGATGATAAACTCTATAGACTTTGTTAGTTGTGGAATAACCAACAAAAATACATTCAAAGGCCTTTGGATCAAATTTTTCTAAATTATTTTTGGTATTTAAAACAAAGCACTTGCATCCAAAGATATAAAAATATTTTAGATTTGATGGGTTTCCTTTCCAAAGTTCATAAGGAGTTTTCTTTAAAAACTTTCTAATGATTGTTCTATTTAAAATGTAGCATGCCGTATTCACACCTTCAGCCCAAAGAAACTTAAGAACTTCACTTTCACATAACATGGCACTTGTCATTTCTTAAAGACTTCTATTCCTTCTCTCAACAACACCATTTTGTTGTGGTGTTCTTGGATAAGAAAAATTATATGAAATTTCAAGTTCATCACAAAAGGATTCAAAAAATTGATTTTCCAACTCTTTACCTAACTTCTAATAGAGGCAATCTTTAAATCTTTTTCATTTTGGATTTTTTTGCAAAATACTTCAAAGGCCGCAAATGCATCATTTTTATGAGCAAGAAACAAAATCCAACCAAATCTTGTGTAGTCATCCACAATTACCAAATCATAATGCTTACTACCCAAGCTTTGAGTTTTTGTTGGACCAAATAAGTCAATATGTAACACTGCAAGTGAACTTTTAGTAGAGACGTCTTCCTTTGATTTAAATGAATTTTTTGTTTGTTTTCCCATTTGACAAGCATCACAAGTGATGTCTTTTTCAAATTTTACCAAAGGAAGACCTTTTACTAATCCCTTCTTGAACATGCTTGCATGGCCCAATCTTTTACGCCATAGTCACTTTTCAAATTCTTTTAAGTGAAAACAAGCTATATTTTGATTATTTAGTTTGTCAAGAGTGAGACCATGCACATTATTACATCGATTTGCAACAAATAGCACTTTATTAGATTTTCTACTCACCACACGACATTTTAGTCTTTTGAATATTACCAAGTAACACAAATCACACAACTGACTAATACTCAAAAGATTATGCCTCAAACAATCAACCAGAAAGACATCATCAATGAAGGTAGAATGATTCTTACCTACTTTTCCAACAACTATAATTTTACATTTACCATCATCTCCAAAGGTCACAAACCCTCAATCATACTTGTTGAGTTTTATGAAGAAGGTTGACCTTCCCGTCATGTGCCTAGAGCATCCGCTATCCAAGTACCACATATCTTTGCTCTTCTTGGATGCTAGACAAATCTGCATGCATTCTCAAGTAACCTTAGGTATTCAAATTAATTTGGATCCTTTGAAGCTTATCCACCTTGGTTGCCCAAGTGCATTAAAGTCACAAACAACATTGTAAGTTTGTTTTTCTACTCTTTTTTGTCAATAAAACATTGGGAGTAAGAGTGAACAGGTTTCTTACAATTTGAAAATTAGTTTCTGTTTGCATGTTTCTGAAATTGATTGAAGCTTTGATATTAGAAATGATTAAAAGAGTTAACTTTTTTGGTTCTTGGAAAAACATTTCTTCTGACAAAATTATTTTTAGTGTATGCACTTCTATTTTCCAAAGGTTTTAAACCAGAATTATGTTGAATCAATGGGCTTCTTGAATATGAGGCTCTTTTGTGAGAATGTGATTTTTTAAAAATAACCTCATTGTTTGAGACATAACCTAGACCCGACTTGTTTGGGATAGGTTTGGTTCTTGAAGATGATGCAATTTCATCAAAATAAGGCTTTTCAAATTCATCTTCTAGGTGGGAACATATCCAAGACCAGATTTGTTGAAACTGGATTTTGCTTTTGAAGAAGAGCCCATAAATTTTGTAGTAGAATTTTCAAAAGCTGCACTTTCTTTTGTCACATATCCTAAACCAGATTTTCTAAACAATGGTTTTTTATTTGTAAGTAATTTGTCTAAGTTACTGGAACTGTGAGCAAATTTTGCTAAATCACTATTCAATCTTTTAATCATTTCATTTTCAGCAACAAGTTCTTGTGAAGGATCCACAATGTGCTTTCCTTTAAATTTTTCAATTTCAAATTTCAAAAATCTATTTTCTTCAATAAGGTCCATAGCACATTCGTTCTTTTTTACCTTTTCTTTCAAGAAATCATTTTCATCCTTCAACACTTCATTTTCAGATTTGCATTTGTTATATTTCTTTTAGTAACTTTTCAGAATGATAAGTAAGATCATCAACATTGATGTGTAAATCATCCATAGATAGGTCATAGTAATTTATCTCATCAAGTCGATTTTCACCAGTCATGAAGAAAACTTGAGCTTTGTATTCGGAGTCCTCTTTCTCATCCGAATCGTTCTCAAGATCCTCCCAAGAGGCCATGAGCACTCTTTTCTTTTCTTTCTTTCATTTTTCTTCTTCTTGAGCTTTGGGCAGTTGTACTTCAAATGTCCAGCCTCCTTGCAATTGTGGCATATCACTTTGCTCAAGTCCTGCTTGTATTCCTTTGAGCTCGAGCTCTTGAACCTGCCTTTATTTCTCATTAGCCTCCTAGCAAAAAACACAATTTTATCATCTGAAAAACTATCACTTGACTCACTCTCATTTGGTTCTACTTTTGATTTTAGGCCTATTCCCTTTTTCTTTGAGTCTTGGCTAGTGTGTGTGGTTTCATAAGCAAGAAGTTTTCCTCTTAGCTCATCATAGGTTATAGAACTTAGGTTATTACTCTCAGCTAGGATAGTGACTTTTGTTTTCCACTCTTATGTGAGGCTTCTAAGGACTTTTCTCACTAAGGTTTGTTCAGTGTGTGTTAAGCCCATGGAATCAAGGATGTTGATGATGATTGAGAATCTCTCAAACATCTCATCAATGTTTTCTCCATTCTTCATGGTAAACATCTCATATTCTTTTCACATCATATCAATCCTTGTTTCTTTAACTTGTCTGGTGCCTTCGTATGTAACCTGGAATTTCTCCTAGATTTCTTTGGCTGTCTTGCATCTAAACACCTTTCAGTACTCTTCAAAGCTGATAGCACAATACAGCAGGTTGATAGCTTTAGCATTCAGTTCCACCTTCTTTTTGTCATCATCATTCCATTCAGCTTTCTCCTTTGGAGTCACCACTCCATCGGCACTTGTCTTTGTTGGAATTTTGGGACCATTCACCACTATCTTCCATATGTTGTAGTCTATTTACTAAATGAAGATCCTCATTCTCTCTTTCCAGTAGGCATAGTTCTTTCCGTTGAAGACATGAGGCATATTATTTGATTGACCCTCAGTTATTTGCCATTGGATCTTTGCTCCAAGCTGTTAAGCTTGATTCTTGAGACCTTGGCTCTTGATACCAATTGAAGGTTCCAAAAGGTTTAGAGAAGGGGGTTGAATCTATGGCCTTCTTTAACTTTTAATTATTAACCCCGTAAAGATAGAACTTTAAAACTGATTTCTATTGATCTGCACAGTGGATAAATCAGGAGACAATTTTGTTTTGTCTCATAAAAACCAGAAAATAGAACTAAACCAGAGAAGATGAAAAAGAATATGACACAGCCATATATCCTAGTTTAGTTGCCTTGTGCAATGCAACCTACATCTAGTCTCTACTACAACTTTAGTGAAATTTTCACTATGATCCAAGTATTACATACACCAAATTCCTAGGACTCAACTCAATCCTATCTGGGCACACAAGCTTCAACATAAACTTGACTTGATTATGCTAATACCTAGACTCATCACACTGAGTGCTTACCCAACTTAGCAAAGAATACCTCTCAGGTATATGACACAAGACAAAAGATACAACAACAAAAAAATCTGAAATCACTCTTGGCTTTTCTCTCAAGTGTATTTCTCAGGCTTTTTCACTCTATGACTTTTTCTCAATGCCTCTCTTTCTTGCCTTTTACCTCTCAAAGAAAACTAAAAAAGATATAAATTAAAACTGAATTACAAAACAATAAAACATGAAGGAGATTGATAAATCACAGCTTTAACTGTATGCACTGAATCCAACATCTGAACTCATAACCTTGTTCTTCATCTTGGCAGAGTGCTCTCTTTAGTGTAGGTGCAATACTTCCAAGACTTTAAACTCAGTAGTGAGGATTCTCTCTTTGCTCTCTCTTTCGGGTTCTCTCTCTTTGCCTTCAAACTGAAGTGATTTTCCTATTTGTATGAACTCTGTCTCAGCATCAAGAGCTTACTTCACAAAGTCAGCTTCTTGAATCTAGGACTAGCTAAGATCTTTTTTCTTCTTTCTTCCATCAGCCCTAAAAATAAGGGATTTAAAATCAGAGACAAGTGATACAACTTCCTTGAAAATAGATTTTCAATGGATTTGATAAATTCAAACCCTTAGATTTGTGCTTTGCCTCTAAGAAATAATTGTAGCCATTGATTCACAGCAGAGGTAAGATGAATCCATTTTCTTTTCGTATGCCCAAAAATAGTATGTGTAGAAGAAGGTAGGTTTCAATCAAGCAAACAACATGCATATAAGTGGAAATAATCTACCTTTATCTTCTGATCAAGCTAGAGGAGCCCTTTGCTTTTGGCTACATTGATTTGACCTCTTCATTAAGAAATTTCTTCTCCTTTTCTTCTTTGTGTATTATCTGAAAGACAAAATTTACAATAAAGAACTCTCTTTTTCTCTTCTGTGTTATACTCGAAAGACACCTGACATTCCGGCTGTTGATTTCTTTATTTGGAGAAACCATGTGGGTGATGTGAAAGAGAGAAGAGAGAGAAGAGAGAATGTGGTTTCGGTGGATTGAGTATGGTTCAAATGAAATGGAAGTTGAATCACATAGTTTATAACCAAGAGAATGAGTTTGGATTTGGACCACCGTTGGGCTTGTTTATTTCTTTAGGCCAGTTGCTTTCTTTGATTCCTGAAGAATTCTTTTCATCTCCGACAAAAATTTAGTAATGAACAATTATTTCCATGAACTTGTGTAAGTGGGTCAAACTCAGTTTGGGCTTATTTTCATTCTCTTGGGCCAATGTGATTTAATTAATTTCCTGCACACTAACGCACTAATCACAAATACAATTGGACTTTCAACTCAAACACCAAATGTTTGTCATCATCAATATTATTTATTTTTCAAACTCAACATTTTGGATGAAAAATCGGGTAAGGAAGCTTCTTGCTAAATCATCGAAGTACGTGACCGATCTAGATGGTAAACTATCAAACCATTTCATGGTCACCTTTGTTAATGTAGTTGGAAAGACTTTACGGCGAGTTGCATCCAACGCGTCTCTCAAATACATGGGCTTTTGAAATTTCTCAAATGATGCCTCAAATCGGTAGTTCATCATAAAGATTCATATCCAGACTCTTAAAGTTTTTAGGAACCTTAAAGTCAGACTCTAGTTTCAAGAGTTTTTCTTCTAACTTCCTTCGTCGTCTAACCTCCCTTTTCAAGGCTCTTTCAGTTTCTCGTTGTCACTCTAGCTCCTGCTCGAGTTGTTCTAGCCGTTCTTAATGTCCGTAGACAAGTTTCATGATCTCTGTGGGATATCTTTGGCCCAGATCCTTTAGGTCGATGTACTTCCAAACTTATCCTGTGTCCTTCTGAGTCTAAAAGGTGCGCATCTCTGGCTACACATTTCCCTTCATAAGCTCGGGAAGGTATGACTAATGCTCGCTCGTCGTTGTGTTGCTCTTCTTCTCGGGCTTCCAAGTCATAAGTCGTGTGTCCATCTTTTGGGATGTCGTCCGCCATCGTACGGTCTTGATTTTCGAGTCTCCAGCAACGACGCCAATGTTCTGAGGGTTACCTGAAATGGATGGATTTTGGTCTGAACGCGAGGTCCAGACTCTTTTTTGGAGAGCGCTCGACGTCTTCTGGTGTCGAGGTGCCGCCGTTTGAGTTTCTTGTGAGGAGGTGGGGGTGGTATTTGTAAGGGACTCCGATGTTTAAATTAGCAAGTGTTTTAGACATATTTTTAGTATATTGGAATTGGAAAAATACTTGAGGGTGTCAAGGTATTTATAAGTGTAGATATGAAATCAATAACTACCTTTTAGAATTGTTCCATCTTTGATGGTAGGTAGTCGTTCCCTTTTATTAGGGAGGTTGTTAAAATCTCCTTTTTAGATTAATAGGAGATATTGAGAGAGTTAGTTACTTATTTAAATAAGTAGGGTTAAACTCATGTCGTCGTGTTTGACCTCTATTAAGGTCACGTAGTGTTGATTTGAATAATATTAGTAGATTGGACTTTATTCATTTTGGACTTAAATAAATAATGGGTCAAGATATGAACAATATGATATGTGAAGTATATGAAATAAGAAAAATTATGAGTAATAATTTTAAATAAGATAAAAAATAAAAAAAATAGAAAATGTGAATCACGCTTTCAAACAGGATAAAAGATAATCAGAAATCATAAGTCACGATTTTAATTTTTTAATTTAAAAAAATTATAATTTACAAAATCTACAAATTGAAATTGGTACTCACGATTTTTCAGAATATACCAATTTAGACTCTTATTAGTGTATTATACAAGTTCATCTATCGTATTAAAAAATAATTAGCGTTATTCAGTGTGTCAATGGTGTTGACAACTTGACATTTTTTATTTACACTACATCCTGAAGATTCATTTGACATATGACATAAAATAATTTCATACATTTCAAACGTAGCAGCAATTTCAAAGGAATTGAAGCAACAAATTAAAAACAATTGTCCACGCACGGTGTACATGGTTTTCTCCTTTTTCCCATGGCCGCTGCCATCAAACAAAGTCTCAACTATATATAATAATTATCTTGGGGTTCGTATCTTGTTAATTGATTTTAAGTGAAAATATCTTTCACCTTATTTTAGAGACAATAATTCATTTGGAAGTACCCAGAATAAGGTTACTTCACAGAGAGTTCATGATTCAGAATCATATATTATATACATGTTTGTATTATAAGACCATATAGTGAAATACTTCATGGAATTACCTATTCGTATTATAAATTATAATAATTTAATTTTGATGTACAATTAATATAAAACAGTTTTATATATGTATTCAATTATATAATATTACGAAAATAACAATAAATTTTATATTAATCGAATAAATAATAATTTAAAAGAACAAATATAATTGAACGATTGTATAAATAATTTATACTCTTAATATATTAAACTTAAACCCTTATAACAAATGGTTAAAAAATATTTGTGTGTATACTACTTTGTTGTTTAGACTTTAGAGAGTTTTGGATAACTGTACTATTTTAAAATTTTATAAATGGACAAGAGAAATATTATTTACAGTTAAAATTAAATTTATCTAATTTATAGATATTTTTATGAATATAATAATACATTTTTTGAAATTTTTTATGTACAATTTTAGATTTATGACGACAAACAACGAGAGTATAAAGAAAAGGATAAATATGAAAGTAATGGGGAATAAGATGAAAGCGAGAGAAGAATAGGTATTTATTCTTTGTTCATGGTATCAGAGCTTATTGATATAATACATTAAGTGACGCTACAATATACATTTGACAGTTCTAATTGAATGCTAACTTTATAAGTTTATAAAATTATATCAAATTAATCTTAACTTGAGAAACTTCAATGCCTCAAAATATTAAATAGAAAAAATATATAAAACTAAGAAGTGACTCAAAAATTAAACAACTTAATTATTTATAATTATTTTAATTAATTTTATTCATTTATATTTTAAAATATTTGTTATTAATGGGTTTTAATTCCAAAATCTGTTTTGAAGGAATACGTTGAGATATTCTTGACCGGAATCACGGTGGAAGCTCACGGAACCCACTTCCGAGTCTTCACTCTCCCTCTCCACGGCTCCTGATAAATTCTTGTTTTTGATCCAAATAGCAAAGAAGCACCAACCTCCTCCATCCAAGACATATTCACGGCACTCCTTTATCGATAAATACTCGTTTTTTAACGCCGTCCAAGACGTCGTCGCTGGCCACCTGCGGCTCTTCTTCTTCTCCTCCTATTTGGTTTGGAATGATTTTTTTAACTAGTTTTTTATGTTTCTTTTTTCTATATTTTGAATGATTCTTTTTATTAGTTTTGGATGATTCTTTTTCCTATGTTTTGTATGTTTTTTTCTTAGAATTTGGATGATTCTTTTTATTAATTTTGAATGATTCTTTTTCCTTGTTTTGTATGTTTTTTTCTTAAGATTTGGATGATTATTTATCTTATGTTTTGGTGTTTTTTGTTTTTTGGAGTTTCGAAATTTTTTAAGAAAAAGGAATTAGTGTTTGCTTAATAAATAATAAAAGGTGAATTAGAGTAAGAAGAGACAATTAATAATTATTAATTTTGTATTTTTAAAAAAATGAAATGACCACTAATTAATGATAATTAATGTTATTAATTAGTATAGAATATAATTCAAAAATATTTGTATACTTATTATTGGCTGAACCCTCTTAATTTCTAGCATTATTCGATTGAATGATGTTTTAAAAACGAATTTGATTATTTATTCTATTATTTTAATTTTTTTTTTGGTAATGTTCTATTATTTTAGTTATAAATAAATTAGTGTCATTTTAATCAAGTTGAGAGGTTGTAATGTATTCGAGCGCGTGCGTGTAAAGTTAAAAATTTAGGTTGGTCTAATTGTTTATTTATTAGTACCATCAACTTTGTATTCACTTAAAATTTCATAAAAGTGATCCTATTAATAAAATGTTCATATTTCTTTTTTCTTTAAATTATCCCCGCACCAAGAGAAATCCTTTAAATTTGTATTCTAGCCACAATTTACAAATATGCTACCTGCTGCTATAGTTATCGTTATCGAAATTCGAAAGTATTACAAATCATAACACAAGAAGACAACCTTAAGCAAGTCCAAATTGGTCAGTAATTCTTCTTGCCAAACCATAGAGATAGAACAATCAATTTAGGCTAAGAACTAAAAACGGAAGTCTTCATTTAATTTTTCGATAAATTTGACTGTATAAAATAATAATTAAAATGTAGTTATTTCGCGTAAGAACTAAGAACCACAAGGAGAGTAATTCATAACAAAGTCGTGAATACAATCTTGAGCCCTATTATTTGGATGGCCTTTCAAATTAGACTCCCTAGGAAGTAGGAACCGGTATATATAACATTTCTCTTTTGATTTCTAGGTTTCTATATTGTCAGTCAGTATTGTATGAAGACAACATTATCCTTGCAACCTTAGAACTACGAAGGTAGAAAAATACAAAACTTTTAGGATGCCAAGCGGCAAAACACGATATTGAAAAGAAGGAAAAGAATAAATAAAAAGGTCATGTGACATTAAAATCTTGTACAAAAATTTACTGAAAATCTGTGTCATTCTACTACTTCTATTTCACCTGTGGGCAGACCATGCCAAAAACATAGATAAAAGACATTCCAAAACTAATTTGAGGTACGAAATTTCCCACCCGATTTTGACATGCTTGACCGAACCACAATTTACAAGCAGTTTATTGCTCTGCCTTTATAAAATGAGGAGCCAGCAGTTTGGTAACAGTGAAGCCAGTGAAGGTGTCAAGATCGAAGAGCTCTTTCAGCTTCTTGTCACATATTATTTTCCTCTTGTCAGAAGGATCCTTCACAAAACCAAATAAACTTCAGAACAGGTGTTTTACCCAGCATGTACCGCATAATAACAAAGCTACATTAAGTATGGACATGCAGCTTAAGTGTGATTGAATTTGAAAAGAAAAAAGAAATCAAAATTATTTGTAAATCTTAAGTTCAATGAAATGATGAATCTTGCATCGACATCGCAAATGCATGATAGAAGTTCTGGCCAACTGATTCATGGGTCACAATGAATATACCTATTGAATTTGTTATCAAATTCTAGGCTCTCTAAAGGCTGTAACAGGAAGTTTATTTGAATCATTTGTAGAAGAATATGATAAAGTCAAACAGCACTGATTAACTTGATTAAGAGAAGTCAGAGGCCTTTGGTGAAACACAATTCTGCATATTGAGTTCCACAACACTGCATATGGCACAAGCTATCTAGAAATCTGAACATTGCATTGCTTGAGGTGTGCCATTTGAAATGGCTATGATAACTTTCATGTAGCTAATATTATGTTATGCAGCCAAAAATGTAAGATGGTTTGAATACGTCTTTTCAAGCTTTTGAAATGCTATTTAAAGGAGAGATCATTAGAGCTTTAATTAAACAATGTATCCGGCTAGTGAACAACTTAAAGAAGTGACATACCTGAAGGTTGTTTCCTTTTATGTAATCCCACATTCTTTTTATAACCTCAGCTCTTGATAACTCACTTTCTCCAGTACCAAGGAAATTTACAAGGGCATCAGATAGTTGAAGAGGTGCAAGAAAACCTGATTTCCCTCCCTTCTGACGTTTTTCCTTTTTCTTTGGTTCCTCTGATTCTGTCAGAGTAGGTAAAGGATGCAGTGAACATGCTATTTTCATATAAAACTTGTATCAACAAGTATAACAACACGAAAACCACTACCATATACCATGAGTTACCCCCAAAAAAATAAGATTGTGCGTCTAATGATTTTAATTTCCAAATATAAGTGATAACTCATTTCACCCACCCGGGCCCCCACTTAATAGTTAATACAAATACGGAATAATCTAAGCAATCAAAATACAATTAAAAGTAACAAAGTAAACTACTATAAAATAACAGAAGCAAAACTCTATAATTCGCAAGGAAATGACTCTGATCTGTATGCAAATAATGTATAAGATTAGCCCAATGAATTATTCATACCGCCTTCTCTCTCATGTTTCTTCTGCTTTTCCTTTTCCTTCTCCTTTTCCTTTTCCTTTGGTGCTGTCTTCACCGGGATAACTACATCAAGATAAACAGTTTAAACATTATTATTCAAGTTATCTTAAGAGAAAACTACAGGACTAAGAAAAGGGCCTGAAGGGAGATCAAGTCACAATGTCATAGAACAATGGTTACAGGAGTATAATTATATCATGCTTAAAAATACGATACAAGAAAAATGCTTTAAAAGAGTAACTCTTAAAAAGAGAAGACAGTTTCAAAATATTAGAACCCACATAATCATAAGAACATTACACAATGAAATTTAAAAAAGGATTACAAATCTTGCCAGACAAGCACAATGGAAGATAACAATCGAAAGGAATATACATCTTATTGGCGAATAACATAAGAACCAGTAAATGGAAGAACAAGGTTGCAGGTGCATACCGTCATCTGAATCTAATGGCCAGATATGCTTTGTTAGTGCTTTATTCATTTGGAACATGTTGATGGAATCGACACCAAAAATAGCTCGCAATGGTTCATCACAAATGATATTTCGCCTATTGTTTGCATCTTGCAAATTGTTCTCCCTAATATAGGCCCATAATTGCTTAACAACCTAAGACCAACCCCCCCAAAAAGAAAAGGGAAGATGTCAAAAAGCTGGACACGGAATTACATCAATTTTAGGTACCCTCCCAGATACAACTGGAGTGACCTATCCCACTATCATTTTTTTTCCGGTTGCGAAAAAAGGAAAGATACCTCAGTCCTGGCCATTTCTGGTGCTCCAGTGAATTTCTGAAGTTGTGGAGACAGGCTACATAGTTTACAAAAACCGCCACCTCGTTTTTTTACAACCTCACTACCTTCCTTGTTAGATCTGAAACACAGATGAAACAGCATTTATTAAAACAATGGATCCTTCCCATGCAAAATATTACACCTATACATGTACATATTACAACACTTACTTATATGTAAACATTAACATAACAGTTCTGTTACACAAATCATTTGTGCAAAGTTTCTATTAGTATCTGTAAGATACTTGAATCAGTGTAATACAAAATTTCTTTATGCAGCTTGTCTAGTTAAAAAGTTGAATATTGCATTAGATATTTTGAAGACTACAACCTTTTTGCAAAAGAATTTTCGCCTTCCTTCTATCCTTATTGGCAAACGGGGTCAAACTAAAAAAGAAGAAACCGTTAATGTATGATGGTCATGGTGTTCAAGAAAGTCTTACATATGACAATTCTAGGCAGTTCCAAGGCATGATGGTATAAATTTTTTACTTTAAGACAAGTAACACCAATTGTTTCAGGTAAAGTAGCATTGTCTTTTAGGTAATTAACTCACAAATTTTGGGAGATCATTAATTATAAGTATAATAAAGAAAATAGAGAAAAACAATTTCGCAGAAAAAAACATTTTACATTATTTCTGTTTAATTAATTGTTTGGGGCAGGGAAGGAATTTAACTTGGAGACTCTACAAGCTAAAAGGCCACCTCTGGAGTAATTCTCCTGCAGGCAATCATGCAAGTGTATAAGTATCAGCATCTCACTTCAGGGATCTAAGCATAATAATCACTAGCATAGGTGACTGATCATTCATGCACTAAAAGACTAAGAGTCTTTTATATGTTTGAAATATTAATTACAAAAGCATAACCTTCTTCCCATTCTCATCTTTATAAACCATATAATGTTTATGAAAATATGTAATCTAAGACTTCACATTACAAGTGCAAATTGGCAAAAGAATGATATGATATCTTCATATGTGATTGACGTTAACGCATAAGAAAGAATAACAAGATTTGATTGTTTGGCAAAGCAAAGTATAAGTATAAGATGAATATGCGTGCGAGCATAAAAGCTAAAAACTGAACACTTTATCTTGAAATTAAACCTGCAAGGCAAGTAACCTTGTCACTAACTTGAAAAGCACACAATTTAATTGATTTTAGAAAAGAAATCACCAATACAGAGCAACACAACACAGTCCTCGAGTGGACCCCAATACTCAAAATAACGGAAGGCATGTGCCTGAGTCTATGATCATATACCATACCAACATGGAGTAACGAAATGCCAGCTAAAATATGCTTACGAAAATTCCAAAATATCTAATACAAAAATTAACCAATGATGCCATTGAATGCGAAATGGCAGGGAATCTTTGCTCCCAGTTCCAGATATATGACCTCAAAGAAGAAGCCCGTTACTGTCAATCAAATTTGATTTATTCTCTCACGTAGAATCAAGCAATAATTTCAGAAAATTAAAATGTAATTGTTTTAAAGAACTAATCAATTAAGAAAAGAAAGGACTAACTAACCGTCCTTTATTCTTCTTCCCATTCCGAGCATTTTTGGATTTCTGTTCCTCTTCGTCTTCATCATCGTCTTCTTCTTCTTCTTCTTCTTCTTCTTCCGTTTCTCCCTTGGAATCAGAACCCCGGCTTCGTTCGGGTTTATCGGTCTCTTCATCTTTTTCTTCTTCGTCATCTTCATCTGCCGGTTGCGGTTCCTCTTGTTCTTGTTCCTGTGGATGGTTGTGCTCGCTCTGAAGGAACAAGTCCACCTGTTCCCGAATGAATGCCTTCCTATCGGACAAATCGATTCCGAAATCGGCCTCGAGCTGGCGGCGGACGGTGGCGGTTGTGGTGGTGTTTAGGTCGGAGCTACGTAGGAACTCGCGGAGGCGCCCGATGAGCTCCGATTCGGATACCATTCTCAAAGAACCGAGTTAATCCTGTTTTCCCCCCTCTTTCAATGCTTGAACGAGTTCGCTGGCCGCGGCTGACTCACCCACTCTGACTCAGTCTCTCACACAAAAAGCGAATTTGGGGAAGACGAGGTTACCCCAGGCAAGGACACAATTGGAAATATATAAAATGCTTCTCTCTCTCGCTTCGCCCGTTTCTCGTTACTCGTTAAGGAATATGGATTCCATGGAGGATGCAGTTACCACCACACGTGCCAATTTACATGGCATTTGCCAACCCTTTCGGTTTACTAATTTGCCCCTGTGATTCTTCTCTAATTCATGAATCTACCCCTCCACTAGCTTGTCTGGTTGCGCAAGTAAACAAAAACTTGTTTGTTTGTTTGTTTTTGCCTGCACGAGAAAGCAAACTGGCCTTAGCTTCGGGTATTTGGATAAGCTTTAGAAGGTGGATTTTTGGTGCGGCTGTCACATGCCTAAAAGTTGGGCTTTCACGGGATCTGTGATTTAGAGTTTCCTCGTCGTAATTGGGCCTTCATAAAGTGGGTTTTAAAGCCAGTCTAGTTTCGCTAATTCATTTTTTGGCCCATCCTTCATTTTATTGGGTACTTTTGCATACTTTTACAATTTAGTCATAAAGGGGAAAAAGAGGGGTCAATGATAATCCCTATAATAAAAAGCGGGTGGGGTCGTTCTCAATTAGTCTGTAACCTTTCTTAGATATTTATTGGTATCACTTTCAAAAAAATATTTTTTTAGAAAAGATATTTGTAGTATTCTTTTATATAATTTTTATGATAAACGATAAACAAAAAAATTATATACAAAAATAACATTATTTTTTTCGTGAATTATCGTACCTCAGTACATCGTTATCGTGAATTATAAGGTAACTGCAGGTGGCGTTTATTTGTATTGGGAAAAAAAAATTAATTACCAATTTAGTATCTAAAAAATGTAGACGTTCGCAAAAAAAAATTTAAAAGATTATTGTCAACAAAATAATTTTTAAATAATTTAAAAAGAGACAAAAAATTTAATAAATATTATTTTTTTATAAGCAACAATACAAATTTTTTTATTTAATAAATGGCTTCAAAATATTAAAAAATGCATAAAAAATTTTGAACAAAATTTAATTTTTAGATTTTTTATTTTTAAAAAAAATATAGTCATTCATAATCATTTTTCAAAAGAAAATTTTACTTGACAAATATTACTAAATTTTAAGAATGAAAAAATTTTATTTTTTAATAATGATTCCAAAATTTTGTATTAAAATTTGATTTCTAAAATCATTTTTAGAATATATATTTAGTATTTAATTTTTTTGTCGTATTTTTATTTTTTTCAGAATTTATTTATTTATTATTAGTATCTTTTAGAGTTTATTTTGTGAGTAATATAAATTTTTGAGTATTATTTTAATAGTTTATTCAGAAAAAAAAGAGACAACTCAGCAATGACTTGGTTTGGAAAGTCAAAAAGAGATAAGCAATAATGAAGTCTTGGTGAAAAAAAAAACAGTTATACTACACATCCAAGTCCTTTTAGTAATCAAGTTTAATCAAGTTGGTTAAGTTTAACACAAAGTGGTTTCATTAGTGGAGCGTGACTACACACTCCAACTATGTGAAACGGTTCCCGCATTTTTTTTCTTCTCCTCCTCCTTCTTCTTCTTCTCATTCTTTTTCGCGTTTTTCCTCATTCTTCTTCGCATTCCTCCTTTATCTTCTTCGGGTTTCTTTTTTTTTATTATTCACATTCATCCTCCTCCTTCTTCTTCTTCTTGCTGCGTTTTTTTCTTCTTCTCCTTCTTAGAAAAAAATGAACAAGAAAAAGAAGAAGATGATAATGATGAAGAAGAAGAAGAAGAAGAAAAAGAAGGAAGATGAGGAGTTTTGAGTAACTATTAAGTAATTTTGGTACATCTTTGATTTAAATAAGGTGAACTTTTGGTCTGTTCTTGTTTTGAATTGAATTTGTTTGTGTGTCGTCATCATTAAGTAATTTGGTACATTCTGAATTTGAATTTTGGCGCATTCTTGATTTAAATAAGGTGCACTTTTGGTATGAACTAGTTTTAAATTGAGTTTGTTTGTGTGTCTTCATTATTAATAAATTTCAGTACATTTTGGATTCGAATTGTTATACATATAAAAAAGAAGACAACGATGATGACAATAACAATAATGAAAGAGAAAAATAAGAAAAAAGCAGCAGTTTCTTCTTCAAGTGTGTTAAAAATCTTCCCAACCTTTAGGACAAACGGACTCAAAAAAATACCAAAAACTAATAAGCACGACATCGAAAATAATTCTATATTACACCAAATTGTGTTTTAAAATGTACCAAAACTACCATTAAACGTAACATAAATAGATTCATCGAAGTTGGTTCTAACGCGATATGCTCTTCTGCAACTGAAGTTGGTTCTAACGCGCATAGTTCCTATGGTGATGGAGCCCGGCACGCTGATGATGGACATGGAGTGCTTGGTGGTGACCGTAGCATAGTGCCTTCGGCCGTTGACGTTAAACCTGAACGACGAATGATGGTACACAATTCTACGAATAACCGCGGTTCCATGGCTTCGATTTTGTCTAAGATGGAGGGTGTTCGGTCAGCTAGAGACATCGGCTTTGATAGTGATAGTGAGGATAGCAGTGTCGAGTCTGGAAAATAAAGTTGGGTACGAGGAGGACATATCATTATGGTTGATGATGGAATTGATGTTAGTAATGCTGAAATTAATTTAGGGGCTGGCTTGGATATTGAGAATGAAAATCGGAGAAGCAATGCGATGAAAAAAAATTGGAACGAGAATATTAAATTCTTGAAAATAGGAGAACATGTGAATTGGCAGTTGAGTCGGGAGTGATGCAGTACAATGAAGAAGACGATAATGATATCATGGCTATTTTTCAAGCACAAAATGAAGAAATTGCTCAAAAAGGAGAATGGCAAAATAAAAGGAGAAAGCAATAACGTGCATGCCCAAAAACCATAAAAATATGTGTAATAAAGTTTTAAAATTATTTTTAGCTCTTGAAATGCTAGAGGGTTACGAGGTGATGAAAAACTGAGTATGGTGAAGGACCTAAAAAAGAAACATAAGTTGAATATGTTAGGAATTATTGATTCCAAGATGCAAGTTGTGATTAAGTTTGATGTAGTTCGTATTTGGGAGAGTGACGCCGTTGGATGGGAGTATGTAGGGCCGAAAAGTGTATTTGGGGTTTGTTATTAATGTGGGATGATATGCTGTTTAGAATAAATAATTGTTACAAATGAGAGATATGGTTATATGTTAAAGGTGTTTTACTAAAAAATAAGTTTATTGTGCTTTTTGTTTAGTATATGGTGCTCATACTAGAGTAGAGAAATTTGCTGTATGGGAAAAACTAAGTTATATTGCTGGTTTATGTCAAGTTTTGGTGTGCTACATGGGTGACTTTAATAAGATAGTGCTGGTGGAAGAGAGAAAAGGTCAAGACAAGTTAACAGTGTCAGCAAAAGAATTTAAGTCTTGGATTCAAGATATGCAGTTAGTGGACTTGCCGCTTCATGATCGAAAATTCACATGGTTCAAAGGTCACAGATAGTAGCCTGTCGATACTCGAGAGCAGAGATAAGATCTCTAACCTTGAGTGTTGGGTTACCTTTTCATGGACATTGTCTAGCTTGGAATGAACTTTAGACACAGATTCACCGGGAGGATCGCCCTCCCAATTCCAACTAAGTGCTCGATCGAGTTCTTACGCTACCTACTCTACGATAACATTCAGTGATCCCAGTCGCCTATCGTATGTATCGGCTTGGCTTCGTCCGGAGGGTCCCATTGGCGTGCATCCAGTAGGAATTGAACCTACGAATTCGCCAATTATGAGTTGGGCAAGATGGCTGCTTTGAAAAAAGCAGGAGATTCTCTTAGCACTGCAACTCGATCCAAGGCTGCAACGATAACTTAAACTAAATAAAAATTGCACATACCATTTATCTCTACAAAATACGAGACGAAAAAGAACGATTTTTTTAGAAGGGATATAATGGAATTTTTGGATTGACTATTACTATAGCCTAATATATTTATATAATAGATATATAGAATATTATTCTAAATTTTCAGTTTTATTGGATGTCAGTTGGGCCTCCCCGGGTGTTTTTCCTTCCTTATTATTGATAGAGTTTTGTTGAGTGTGGAATGAGTTGAAGAGTTTTGGATATGAGACTAAAAGGTGGACATAGAGGTTAGTCAGATCATTGCCAAATAATAGTAGAGGATACTGAATTCAGAGGTAGACCACGTCTGTTCTGGAGCTTAGATTCTTGGTTTACGCACGAGGGTTTCCTAAGCATGGTCAGGAATAAATGGAGAAGTTTTGGTGATGTGTAATTCACAGATAAACTAAAGGCTCTGACTGTCCTACTCAAAAGATGGTATAAGGACAAATTTGGTGACATAGACAATAGGATTCAATGTTTTGAGGATGAGATAAAGAAGATAGATGATATGGCCAACAATGGAGTTTATGATGGTATAATAGAAGAAAGAAGGAAGGCGTTAGTCAGCTATTATGAAAAATGATACGTGAGAAAAGAGGTGTACTGGAAACATATGTTGCGATATAGACAAGCAAAGGATATGGACAAAAATACTTGGTATTTCCATAACTTGGCATCCTTCAAAAGGAGGAACAATAGAATTGATACGTTGGTTCTTAATGGAAGGTTGATAAAAAATCAAGCTAAAATTAAGATTGCTATTGGGGAGTTTTATAAGGACTTGTATCGTTAGGAGAGATCTCCAATTGTGAGATTTAGAGATAGGTTGGTGAATTGAATAGCTAAAGAAGATTCTATAGCACTAGAGAGGATGCCGATGGTTGAGGAGGTTATGGAGGCAATGTTGGACTGTAAATCGTCTAAAGTTCCAGAAAGTGATGGGTATGAAAGTGCTGGGATGAGATTAGTACAGAGTTTTTGTCTTGAATTTCTTTCAAAGATCCAGGCTACCTTCAGATTCAAATATTATGTGGGTGACTCTCATACCGAAGCTTATTGGAGCCAAAGAGATCAAGAACCTTCGGCCGATGAGCATGGTGGGTTGTGTATATAAGGTAATCTCTAAAGTGTTTGTTAGGAGGATAAGATCGGTGAAGTTAGGACTAGTAGGTGAGACACATAGTGCATTTGTTAAAGGTCGGAAAATACATGATGGTGCACTTATTGCGTTTGAAACAGTGCAACGGTTTAAGATGAGGAAGAAAAAAGCGACAATTATTAAATTAGTTTTTCAAAAGGCATATGATAGAGTTAAGTGGAGCTTTGTGGACATTGTATTGCAGAAGATGGGTTTTGGTTGGCAGTGGAGGGTTTGGGTAAGGGAGTGTCTTGGTACAACTTCTATGTTGATTTTGATTGATGGCTCGCCATCGAAACCTTTTAAGATGGAGAGGGGTTTGAGACAAGATGATCTACTGTCTCCATTTTTGTTCATTCTTGTGGTTGATATTTTGCATAGGATGGTGGGTGAGATATTATGCCTTTATTGGTTGGTAAGGATAATATAGAGTTGTCATATCTCCAATTTGTAGATGACACTATATTGTTCTGTCCGTCAGAGGAGGAGACCATCAGAAATTACGCAAAACTACTAAGGTGTTTTGAGGTGATATTGGGGCTAAGTATTAACTTCAATAAATTGAGTTTGATTCCAATCAACTGAGCATTGGTTAAGTGGGATGTGATCAAGCTCCAAAAAAATTGGGAGGGTTGGGGGTGGGTGATGCCGTGGTTAGAAACACAGCACTTCTTTTTAAGTGGTGGTGACATTTTTCAAAAGAGGAGTATCTATTGTGGAAGAAGGTCGTTTGCTATTGTTATAGTTTAAATCCCAATTTGATGTTGTCAAATCAAGAATTGCGATTAGAGGGGGCCCATGGAAGGATATTTGTCAATTACAGTTCAAGGACCAAAATGTGAGACATAAGATGATTTCTGAGTTGTCTATAGAGGTAGATGATGGTCGAAGGACTCGATTTTGGGAAGATATTTGCCTACAAAGTGGTTCGTTAAAAGATAATTTTTTGAGACTCTTATCTATTTCAAACCAAAGAGGATCTGTAATAGAAAATTGTGGGTTCTAGGATATGTTAGAATGGATTTGGAACTTCCAGTGGAGGTGAGAATTATACCAGTAGAAGTTGAAATTAATAGATCAGTTGCATGATACTTTAAGACCTATAAAGCTAGAAAATAATAGAGAGGATAGAGTTGTTTGGAAGTTTGATGGGAAAGGAGTATTTACTACCAACTATTTTGTGTCGGTGTTGCAGTCAGAAACGCTTCCGAAAGATGTTACGAGTTATAGTTTCACCAGAACTATATGGAAAGGCTTGGTTCCACTAAGAGTGGAATTATTCACTTGGTTTGTTTTGATAGGCAGAGTGAATATTAAAGAAAGATTGTATAAATTGGGAATCGTTTATCAGGGTGACAACATATGTGTATTATGTAAAAAAGATGCCGAATTTGTTCACCACTTGTTTATTATTTGTGATTTTACTTAGCAGATGTGGTGTGCTTGGCTATTTGGTTTTGGAAGGTTATTGGCAGTTTCAGGTTCACTGAAGGAATATTTTGAGAGTTGGACAGGTGCATTTACTAGGAAGGAGGAGTGTACGAAGTGGCTCATATGTTTCTTTTCAATTGTTTGGAATATCTGACTAGAAAGGAATGGTCGAATCTTTCATAACAAGGAATCAGGTATAGAAGAAGTGTTCCACATATTGGTTTCTAGTTATAATGCGTGGAGTAGCGTGGATCTTTTTTATTGTTGATGGCAATGCTGGAGATGACATTGGAGATCCTTTTTATATATCACTATTTGTTTATTTTGGTTGCTGTTAGTTTGGGTTCTAGTTTATCCTTTTGCTCCATTTTATTGTTGTGAGCTCGTTTGTTCAAAAACAAAAATATTATATAGTAGGATTAAGTACGATTTTAGTCCTTAAAGTATAGGTCGAAAATTTTTTCATCTCCAACCTTTTTTTGCATACAAAATCGTCCTAAGGTTCAAAGCAGTTTTAAATTCGTCCTTTGGACCAAAATACCCTTCTCTTCTTCACAGCATCTCTTCTTCTTCATCGCAGCTCCTAACCCTTCCCTTCAAAAGAAATAGAGCCCAACCACTGCTGCACCCAGCCCTTTCTCTCCTACTTGGACTCCTCCTCCTCCCTCTCTCCCACCGTCAAAACCCTTTGCCACATCATCACCACCACTCTTTCTCACTCCATCGAGCAATCTCTCCAATCTCTCCACGATTCCTCCCTCTTCGTCACTTCCTCTGATGTTGAGAAAGTCCTCAAGCTCTCTTATGCCTTCCCCGCCTAGGTCGTCAAGTTCTTCCGCTGGTCCGACCACCACTAAATCAGGATTTCGCAGGATGGATGAGGAAGAAGAAGCCCTCTGCCTCCGATCGAGTCTCGAGCTATAAGGCTTGTGCTCTTTCCTGGCTTCTCCCTCTCCCTCGAAGGCAGAATTGAAGGAGGCACTGCAAGGGAGAAACCATGAAAGGCAGTGGATAGGTACCCTAATGGCAGTGTGTTTATGGGTTAGAGAGAGAAATCTTGGCATGGCGGATGAAAAGGATGCTGAAGCTTTGAGGTGCCACAGACAGCTGGTGGAGGAGAAAGAAGCCACTCAAAAAAGATAGCAGGTTGCATTTGAGCAATTAATAGCGATTGTATGTTATCATAATTGAATGAAATTAAGAAATTGAGTTTTAACAAAATCCTTTTGTTAATTTTTAAAATAAGAAATCTTATAAAATGATAGATCAATCCAAGCAAGGAAACAAAAGCATGCGGCAGAAATTGAAGAGCACATTGGGAGCGCAGAAGATGATTTATCAACAGTAAAAACTTTGGTTACTTATGATTCTGAAACACATAATTTAAAAACATTTATAGATAACACTTTTTTATATGATCCTTTTCAATGACTAGCAGAACAAGAGGTAGAGGCGGTAGGAGCCAGACTCACCAGTAAAAATATAAATGAAAGCACAACAACTGTAATTGTTATATATTATTGTTGTTCTTGAATTTGAATATTGAGTTATTGTTGAATATTGTATATTTTTGTAATTTTTTTTATTAATGATTTTTTTGTTTTTTTTATTTTACAATTTTTAGTTAAAAATAATTTAATTTAAAATTTTAAAATTTAAGTAAAATTTCTTTTTTTAAAATTACCTTGAATCTTAAACACGATTTTATATGTAAAAAAATTAAAAACAAAATAAATTTTTTGATACATACTTAAAAGACTAAAATTGTAATTAATACACTGTTGCCAACATTAGAGCTACTAGCTAGCTAAGAACTAAGAAGACTTGAAGCTTATTAGCTTAGATTACTTTTTCTATCCAATAAAGCTTCAAGCTAAGATCACAAATCATCGCATTGCATTCATCTCTTCCAACCTCTTTCCTCCCCCTCCTCTTCTCTTCGTCTTTCTCTCCTCCTTTCTTCTCTGTCTTCTCTTTTCTTCTCTTCCCTCCTTCCTCTAGTCTACTCTATGCGAAGTAGACGATAATGAGAGAGAGAAAAAAAAGTGGGTGTCATAATCAAGCACCTAACCGAATAGACCAATGTCGATGCCAGGTGGAACGGGCTTGATTGGTTGAGGGTAAGAAGGGCCAATGAGAGAATAGCAATGAATAATAAGAAGAGGGACCAAGTCGTCATTTTCAGCGGGTACAATCCAAGGCAGCCAAAACCCCCTCAAGTTGCTGCGCCTGACAACAACCCACAGCCATCCGTATACATTATCAACTAAGCAACCCACATCACCATCAAACCCTATACCGCATTCAATTATCATTCTAACAATAATAAAATACTAAAGTAATTCTTTATTCCATAGGTATATGCATATCTTATGTTATAATTTATAAAAAAGAAAATAACAGGAGCACATGCAGAGAGATAGAAATTAATTCAAAATTGAATAGAGAAGAGAAATGGAAGGAAGGGAAGCAACATGTTTAAATAAAAAAAAAAAGGAAAGAATAAAAAAGGAGAAAGACGACAATGTTGCTTACGAGGCAACCACCTCAACCGGCGTCATCCATCTAATATCGGCACACAAACACAGAAAACGACGTCGTTTACTGCCTCCTCACTCATTCCATTACCTTACCCCAACTCAAAAGTCTCCTCCTCTCACAAACTCACCCACACAACACAACAATCTCAAAACCTTTCTACTTTCTCTGCTGCTAATAATATCTTCTTCACATATATAGCTCATCGCTCTGCTCCGATCGGAAACCGCCTCTCTCTTCACCCCTCGTTTTTTGTGCTTTCTAATGTAATCTAATCTCCCTTCCTTCCAAGAGAGGAAAAAAGGCGGCTCCTTTTTGTTTTGCCTTTTTTTTTATTTACCGATGAATCGAACGCCGGCAGCGGCGGCGGGAGCTGGCGGAGGAGGGATGGAGTTGCCAATCATACACGAAAGTGATCGCTACGATTTCGTCCGTGACATAGGCTCCGGGAATTTCGGTGTGGCAAGGCTCATGAGGGACAAGCTCACCAAGGAGCTTGTTGCTGTTAAGTACATCGAACGCGGTGATAAGGTTAGAGATTAGGGTTTAACTTACCAGGGTAATCTTTAATCTACTTCTCTGAATCATTCATCCTTTTTTCCTTAAGTAATTCAAGCAGGAAAAAAAGGTTTTGATTTTTACGTGTGTGTGTGTGTGTTTTATTATTTTTCTTTTCGGAGGGTTTGGGTTTTTTTTGCGTGTTGTTCGGGGGGGGGAGAGAGAAGTGGATGTCACATTTTCGTTAATCTCCTTTTAATTGTTGAATGAGTTGTCGTTTGTTTATTGACGCTGACGTTATGATACTATATTTTGGGGTTGTTTATTTTGTTTCACTACTTATGAGTTATGGAACGTTGTTGATATTTTTTGGGGGAAAAAAATTAAACTTTTCCTTTCTTTTCCCCTACTAGTAAGTTATGTTGAGTTGTTAACTTGTTTTATTTTGTTTCTTTGGTTCTGGTGACACGTCTGTTTGGAACATGAGAGGATATGGAAATTTTTGCTATGTTAAGCATGTTACTTTAGCTGGTTAGTATCAGTTATTGGCTTAGTGCACTTTATAGTTGAGAGATATGTTTAAGGAAGAAAAAGGGGTAACAAGGATTTATGGCAAGTCCTAGTATTTTAGGAAAACATGCACTTCAGTTAATGTTCCAAACCTTTTTGTTTGAAGTTTTGCACTTTTGCTTCAAATGTCAAACGTGGGTCGGGTTCAGGGGGTTCACTGCTAGACGGTTATGGTGAACTTTTGGTTTAGGTATTCACAGTGGAGCTGTGAATCTTTTGATGTTTAAAATCTAATTTTTATTCAAGTTCGACTGGGATCTTTTATTGACCTTTACTGTTATGTTATTTGTGCTGCCTATGTTTCTGTCTAATTGTCATTGATCAAGACTCAAGAGTTGGACGCATCTGTTTTACCTATCATGTTATTGTGGTCACAGATTGATGAAAATGTTAAGAGAGAAATCATTAATCACAGGTCTCTAAGACATCCTAACATCATCAGGTTTAAAGAGGTTGGTATTTTTTTTAAGTATATGTTGATTAATTCTGATACTTTGTAAGTGTGGAGCAAGCAGATGATATATTTTACATGGGGGATAATTACATTTACTGAAATTTCACTCAGGTCATTTTGACACCTACTCATTTGGCAATCGTAATGGAATATGCATCTGGAGGAGAATTGTTTGAGCGAATCTGCAATGCAGGGCGTTTTACTGAAGACGAGGTTCATATACAATTTGTTTACTTCTCTGACACCAGTCACCCAAGGGGAGAATATTTTTGTAATTGTAATCTGTTTTCTCTGTAACCTGTTAACCCATTGTTGTTCTGCAGGCTCGATTCTTCTTTCAACAACTCATATCTGGGGTCAGCTATTGCCATGCAATGGTAATCAAAGTCCTCTCCTTTCCTTTCTGATCTAAATTACATTTAAGCTAGACTACAATGTAGTATAGGTGAGGTATCAGTCTTATGTATGTGTCTCCTCATGAAGCAAGTATGTCACCGGGACTTGAAGTTGGAGAACACTTTGTTGGATGGAACTTCAGCTCTTCATTTGAAAATATGTGATTTTGGGTACTCCAAGGCAAGATTTTCTTTGTCTCGCTAGCTTATCATGGTGTGAGTTCCATGCTCATTGGTTGTACTGGGTGTTTGTGTGATTGACTAAATTTACCCCTAAATGAAGCGTTGGGCACTCCTTTACTACATCACCAATTTTATGTTAGATACCAATTTTATTTATTTATTTATTAAAAAAAAATAATATTAGCATAGCTCCAAATTACGTCCTGCATTTTTAAAAAATGGTTTTCTTGTGAATCGCTTTTTTCCTGTAGTGCTCAATTGGAATATTTTTGAGTTTTGATAATGTGTCTTTTGAAAGGGACAATTGTGCAAGACTGTTCATTTGAAATTTGACGAGCTAGATTATTTAATGAGCTTATGCTTGCTCCATGTACTAAAACTAAGCTACTTCCAAGTCCAAGCCTGTAACATTGTCATATGGAATCATCAATTGAACAACTATTGTTTTGTAGCTTACATTAACTATTAGACCATGTATAAGGTGATAATCATTTTAGAGGAGCCAAGTTTTATTGTGGAATTCATGGTGTCAATATTTTTTTTGGGGGAGACATCGTAATTAAAACTGTGCATCCAATGTATGCATCATGACACCTTCCCATTTTGTTCATTCATTTTTTTCCCTATCAGTCATAAATTATTCATATTTTTCAATCTACTTTGGGACTTATCGATTATAGATGTTCCCAATCTAATATAGTTTTTCTTGGCAGTCTTCAGTGCTTCATTCACAACCAAAGTCAACAGTGGGGACTCCAGCATATATTGCTCCAGAAGTGTTGCTAAAGCAAGAGTATGATGGCAAGGTAGAGTACTTCTTAGTTTGGTAATGGCGCTCTTTATAAGTGTTGCGAACTTGCCATCACATTTGATTGAATGAAAGAATATTTGTCATAATTTGTGTGCTGGTGATTTTTATCTGGATCTGAACAAAAACTATTTTTCTTTTCTGGATGTCATCTTCACATAATTCATTTCTTCTTGGCACTAGTTGAGCATCTTTACAGTATTTACACAAGTCTTTGTTATTATTTATTAAACGAGAACAGGAGGTAATTTTTTATCCTGAACCTTTCCTTAAAGTTGGAAGGTCCAGATTGATCTTTTAAAAACTGAAGTTCTAAATGTACTAAATGATAAAATAAGGTCAAATTACAACCAGCCAACTTTCTCCCGCCATTCTTTTCATGATTTTTATCTTTCTAATCTGTACTTAGACTATTTTGGCATTTTCAAACTTCTACACACATAATCACGTGTTTAGTAATCTTTGTTATAAGCTGTGTGCAATATCACTAAGCACTTATAGGCTAGTTTGTAATCTTGTTATCCAATCCCTTTTGCTAAGTTTGGTAAAGCTTTTACTTTTTAAAAGTAGCTTATAAAAGTTAACTTTTAAAAGATGGTTTTTTAAAAGTTGTAGCATTTATGTTTGGTAAATCAAATCAAATACAACTTTTAATAAACATAAGTAACATCAATTGTGTTTGGTAAAATAGCTTTTAAAATTTAAAAATACTATAATAGACATAAATGCAAACATTAAATTTGAAAATTAGTTAACATATGAGGTTATATTAGACTTTTAAATTTTGAAAAGCACAAGCCAACTTTGAAAAGCTCTATCCTAGGTGCTTTCAAAAGTACCCCGATCTTTTAAAAGCTGCAAGCACAAGCACATGATCTTTTTGATTTACCAAACACAAAATGAGGAGCTTGAGCTTTTAAAAAGCACAAGCACATCTTCAAAAAGCTTTACCAAACCAAGCTGTGGTGAATTGGATTGGTTTACTTTGATTAGACATTTGAACGTTTAACTTGGTATCTAATTGGTTTAGATTCTCATACATTTAATTTCAGGTCGCGGATGTTTGGTCATGTGGAGTAACCTTATATGTGATGCTAGTGGGATCATATCCTTTTGAAGATCCTAATGAACCTAAAGACTTCAGGAAGACAATTCAGGTTGATAAGATGTTAAGACATTTGCACATGTTCACAAGCCTTGCCTCTAATTGCGTGACCTCAACTTGTTTCTGTTGGTTTCATTGCAGAGGGTCCTCAGCGTCCAGTACTCTATCCCAGACTTTGTTCAAGTATCTCCAGAGTGTCGCCACCTTATCTCAAGGATCTTTGTTTTTGACCCTGCTGAGGTAATTTCTAGTTTCTAAACTTGCTCGTTTATTCATTTATTTAAATCTAATGCAGTTGAAAAATTCATGTAACAGAGGATCACCATTCCTGAAATCTTGAAAAATGAATGGTTTCTGAAGAATCTTCCGGCAGAGTTGATTGATGAAAAAATTATGGGTAACCAATTTGAAGAGCCAGATCAACCCATGCAGAGCATTGATGAGATCATGCAGATAATTTCAGAAGCTACAATACCACCGGTTAGGGCACATACGTTAGACCATTTTATGATGGATAACATCGATGTGGATGATGACATGGATGACTTGGACTCTGACTTCGAGCTTGATGTAGATAGCAGTGGGGAGATAGTATATGCTATATAACTTGAGAAGTCTTCATCTGCATTTGAAAGACATCATAATGAAAGGAAGTGAATTCATCATAGTGTTGTTGCACTTCATGGCCTTCTTCTCAGCATCAAGGAATGAGAAAATGGGCGAAGACCATAGTTTCTGTAGACTAGCATGGACAAACACCGAAGTTCATCATGTTAATTTATATTTGTGTGCTTCTAGGAACTGCCACGATCCACACCTTCACGATACCATTTTATATTTACGGCAGACTTCGTGTCTTTGCAAGCTAAATTGGTAGGAGACTTGTTTGTTGTATGTATACGCATATTGTTCGAGTAATATCCAACGACTTTTTAGTTGGACATCTTGGTCTTAATGAATTTTAATTATTAAATCAGTTTTTTACTTTTTTTTAAGACAAATCTATGCACAAACAAATAATAAAAAATATAGAAAAATAATATTTATATACTTCTATATAATTTTCGTTTCTGTTTCCTTTAACAACAAACCCAGAGCACGAATTCCTACAGACACCCATTATAACGTCATCAACAACCTGAAACAGAAAAGGATAGAGAATCATTGCTCTCTTTTTCTTATTTAATTTTGGTCCCACTTATAGAATTAAAGGTGAGAGATTACACTTTATTCTCTCAAATGTTAAAAAAAATAGAGAGGATCCATTTCCGAAATCGGGTTACCAAGTTGAAAAGGCAAAAGTTGACCATGAAACTTCTATTATTAAATAATTATAATATACAACCTGTGTCAAAGGCAACACCTAAAAAAAAAGCAGCAAAATCAGCATTTATAACACCTAATCATCTATAAATTACATGTGATAAAGCTCCACATAGGGTATAATCATGTCTACAGTTAACGAAGACAGTGGATTCTCTTCTGTGAGAAAAAAATTGAATGGTGTCCAATATTTAATTTCACCATTTATTGCTCTCTTTTCTCTATTTAATTTTGGTCTTACTTATAGAATTAAAGATGAGAGATCACACTTTATTCTCTCAAGTGTTCAAAAAAATAAAGATGATCCATTTCTAAAATGGAGTTACCAAGTTAAAAAGGCAAAAGTTGACCATGAAACTTCTATTATTAAATAATTATAATATACAACCTTTGTCAAAGACAACACAAAAAAAAGCAGCAAAATCAGCATTTATAACACCTCATCGTCTATAAATTACATGTGATAAAGCTCTACATAGGGTATAATCATGTCTATATTTAACCAAGATAGTAAATTTTTTTAATGAAAAAAAATTTGGATGGTGTCTAATATTTAATTTTACTATTTATTACTCTTTCTCTCCTATTTAATCTTGGTCCTACTTATAAAATTAAAAGTTAGAGATCACACTTTATTCTTTCAAGTATTAAAAAAAAATGGAGATGATCCATTTCCAAAAATGCAACCAAGACTCCGGGAGTATAAGCCAACGCAAAATCATCGCATAAATGCTTGATTTAGGATAAAATATTATTTTAACTTTTGATGAAGTTTTATTTTTGTCGTTAATGTTTGGACCACCTAAATGCATAAATAAAAACTTTGCAAACGTCCGTTTGAAAAGTTGTGAAGTAATTTTTTTAAATTTTTTATTTATGAAAAATAGTAGTATCAATGTTTAACAATTTTTAAAATTAAATTACATTTTTTTAAGAAGTTATTTAAGAATTTATAAAGAAGTTACAAAAAATAACTTCTTTGATAATACTATTAATTTTTATTATATTTCTATAAAATAAACACTTTTAGAATTAAAAATCCAAATACAAAATAACTTATTTATAAATTATTTTTAATATAATCATTTATTATTTAAACTATTTTTTAAAAAAAAAATTTAATTAAACTGTTTACCCAAATTAAACCTCATTGTTGCACATATATTCGGCCAAATAACAACATTCCTTTAGGATGATTATTGATTACGTAAATAATAAAGAAAAAAAAAAGTTACAATACTTATTATTTTGAATTCACTCTTAATTTACAGGTGGACTAGAAGGGTCAAAGAATAGAGTTTCATATTTTGACAAGATTCAAGATAGTACAAACTAAAATAGTGTGTCAGCAACGAACTCCATGAAGCCAATTTAAGCTGATGTCTACTTTAGCTGTCTCTATCTTCAAATTGGGAGTTGAGGGGACATTTTCCCATAATTGAGCCCTCTCCTCATCACATAACACAAATATTTGATGTTTTGCATTCTCAAAGTTCATGACTGAGTATGGCACCTCACTTAGCCCTGAACAACCCTTCATGTAGAGTTTCTCAAGATTCTGCAGATCCCCAATGTCCTCTGGCAATTTGGATAGACTTACACAGTCAGATATGTCGAGACAGCGCAGGTTACACAGTCGTCCAATCCCATCTGGCATCTCTTCCAAATCGGTGCATGAACTTAGCCTTAGCACTTCCAAATTCTTCAGCTTTGCTGTGTCTTTAGGAAGTGCTGAAAGCTTGTGACAGTTGGTGATGCTAAGCTTCTTTAGTGGGGTAATGTTGCATACCCCCTCTGGCAATTTCTCCAGATCTTTGCAATAGTCAATGCTCAACTCCACTAGATTTGGCATGGATTCTGAGATTGGAATAGAACTGTTCCCAAAAGCCTGGCTTGTGTTGCACATATGAAGCGATAGTTTTTGCAGACTCTTCAGTATGCATAAAGAAGGAACTGAAACTTTCTCCAATCTGATTCTTCTCAAGTTAGACAAAGCACTCAGTATCTCAAAATCTCTTAGTCCAGAAAGATGGAAACCGTAATTTGTGACTATTAGAACTTTAAGTCTGTTCATTTTCTCCATGAACTGTGGCAGGCTGTACTGGCTAGATCGAATGTTTAAGACTATAACCTCGGTTTCATCAGCTGTCATGTCGCACCAATCCGAAGCAAAATTCTCATCTGCCCAAGCATCATATATGGCATCAAGAACACAAGATTATGCAGGATAAAGTAATTTAGATTTTAGAAGAGAGGAATTCACAAACCAGTTGATATAGACAATACTCTGGCAGCAACCTTTAGCTGCTTTTGTTCTATCAATCTTCCAGGTAAGAATGACAGTGCCAAAAGGCGGCTGAATATTCCTTGCTGGTTTTGCCTTACCCACCATTCAGGATGATCATCTCCATTTAGCTCAATTATTAGTTTCTTTCTCTGTTCAATTTGTTCCTGCTCACTCTGATGGATTGCCAGCTTTCTGAGGAGATCATGTAGCAAGACAAAGTGGTTATTGTAGTACATGTCTGTGTCCTTTGCAACTTTCCTGATCAATTACCATAGTTTAGTCCAGCTATATTATGGAATCAATCTTTACTTGTCAATAAATCAAGCATTTTTAGATAACCAGCTAGGAAAAAGATAAAGGATGATGTGTACTTTGTTACTATGAGCTTAATCAAGTTCCTGGTGGTTAAATCATGGATGATGGTCATTGCTTTCCTTCCATTGTCATCAAATTGATGCAGTTCTGCCCACATATCAATCAGGATTGCAACAGGGATTCTTTGGTCTTCAGGAAATAGGCCTAGATCCATGAAGCACTCCTTCTCACTAACTGAGAACTTATCTTCCAACATATCTAAACTTTGTTGGAGCCGCGAAAGCAAATCTGTATTACCCGACTCCAAAATTGACTGCTTTTCTAACCATTCTTTCATATCTTGCCACACCTCAAAAGGCTGCTGACACAGTGATCCACCAATCACTTCAAGTGCCAATGGTGAACCCTTGCAACCTTTCACTATCTGAATTTCAGTGCAACAAAGCAAAAAATCAGTGAACAAGATTACACAAAGAGCTTGAAAGAGTTACATGGAATACAATACACACATTCAAAGTAGAAAGAAGATAAAGCACCTCATTGACAAGATTATCATCTGGCATGTAGGAGCATTTACTATTAAGTTGAGCCGAGTGACGGAAAAGGGACACTGCATCATCATGATCAAGGGGTTCCAACGGCCATGGGGTGCCAAATCTTTGAAAAGCAACCCTTGAAGTCACCAAAATCTTATAATCTGGTATCTGAAATCTGAACTTGTCAACAAGTGCCTCTGAGCTCTGCCAAACATCATCCAGGACTAATAGTATTGGGCTTCTCCCAACAAGCCTCAACAAAATTCCCAATTTGTTGATGGCGTCTTCATCACTCTGAAACTCGGGCACCTTACATCCGCAGTGCTCAAATAGTGTCCTTACAATGTTCTTCAAGTTTGGTGTTTCTGAGAAGGTCACAAAGAAGATATTCCCCCCGAACTTGCCTAGCCAAACCAAGTTAAATTTCAATAATCAAGGAGCATCTAGAAGTATTCCAGAATGTAACGGTATATAACTGAAAGCACCTACCTCAATTCTCAAGGCCACTGTAAACCTAATGTATCTGTTAATGCATATGCATAGATAATTGGATACTGTATGGTAATATGAATAAAAAAGGAGAAAGGAATTCTTTTCATATTGAAAAACATCAAAATTTTTACGATGCTTTCCCAATTGAGATACTGTAACTAATAAGAATGGACCACATTCCCAAAATAGCTCAAGTATTGAACTTGGTTAGTGATTGTATTAGACCATGACATACTTCTCTCCCTACTAAGTTTAACCAAAAGGAGAAATGGAAATCTACCTTTAACATGTGGGTCCCAGCAGAGCTTTTTAGCAAGAGTGCTCTTTCCAGAACCTCCCAGACCAGTCAAAACAAGAACACTGACATCATCCTTGAGAAGCTCAACCCTCAACCTGCTCAAATGCTCATCCATCCCCATACACTTGGGTTCTTCAGGAGCACCACTCAAACCCTGTATCTGGCTCCCACTGAACTTGGCAAAATCTTGTTTTGCAAGAATGTTCAAAATCTCGTCAACCTTCAAAAGAACCTCCATCAAGTTCCTAGCATTCTGAACCTGAACATCAAAGGACAAGTGCCTTTGAAGTGACTGGTCCTCGGACTTGAGCTTCCCCTGGTAGTAAGGGAATGAAAGAAACTTCCGGCGACTTAACTTTCTGGAGCACTTTCGTGCAAGTTCTTGTCCTTGACGTACGCGACTCTGAAGCCTCTGGATCTCTTGTCTTGGTCGATCTAACTTGTCGTTGTATTCCATCATCTCATCAACCAGTGGTGCTATGGCGTTCAAGGTTTGTATGTTGGTTTCAAGTGTTGGCTTGAACTCTCGACCTTTGTTTATGGTTTCAATTGCTGCTCGAAGAAGCTCTCCCATAACCGCTCCAACGGCACCTCCACTGAACAGATCTGCCATACTCTACTGATCTGATTGTCAGGTCAACCAAGAGATTGATGGTGGTCAACGGCTTCACTAAAACAGAAGTTATTGTCTCAGCAAAACAAATGAAGTTGCCAATAGGATCATAGGAAGGATGGTAGCAACTAGCAATGTGTGTTACTTACAAGTAGGGGTGTTCATAAAAAAACCAAAATGTGGTTAACCGATTAAAAAATCATAACCACATTGTGGTTAACCAGTTTAATAAAACAATTTTAAAAATCATATCCATATTTTTTAGAATTGGTTAACCAAAATCAAATTTATAAAAATCGGTTTTTAACCGATTAACCAAAACCAAAACCAAATTAAAATCAAAATCTAATTTCAAAACCAAATTACATACTCTTTCTCTCTCTCTCCTCTCTCTCTCTCTCCCTTCCTCTTTCTTTCTCTCTCCCTCCCTTCTTTATCATCTCTCTCTCTCTTTCTCTCTCTCCTCTCTCTCTTTTTCTCTCTCTCCTCCTATCTCTCTTTTTCCCTTCTCTCCCTCTCTCTCTCTCTTTCTCTCTCTCTCCTCCTCTCTTTTTCTCCTCCCCCTCCTCTCTCTCTCTCCTCTCTCTATTCTCTCTCCCCTTCTCTCTTCTTTTCCCCCTCTTTCTCTCCCCTCTCCCTTTCTTCCTCTCTTTCTCTCTCTCTCTCCCCTCTCTCCTTATCTCTCTCTCTCTCTCTCTCTCTCCTCTTCCCCTCTTTCTCCACCTCATCTTTCTTTCTCTCTCCCTTGTCTCTCTATCCTTCTCTCCCTCTCTCGCTTTCCCTCTTTCTCTCTCTCCTTCTCTCCCTCTCTCTCTGTCTCTCTCTCCTTCTCTTCGCTCTCTCACTTTCTCCACTTTTTCTTATCTCCTTCTTTCCATCTCTCTCCTTTTCTCTCCCCCTCCTCTTCTCTCTTCCTTCTCTCTCTCTTTCTCCGCTTCCCCGCTTTCTCCCCTCCCCTCTCTTTCTCTTCCTCTCTCTCCCCCTCCTCCTCTCTCCTCTCATATCCTTTTCTCTCTCTCTCTCTCTCCCATATCTCTCTCCTTTCTCCTCTCTTTTTCCTTCTCTCTCTCTCTCTCCTTTTCCTCCTATCTCTTTCTCTATCTCTTTTTTCTCTTTTCTCTCTCTCTCACTCCTCTCTCTTTCCTTTTCTTCTTTTCTCTCTCTCCTCTTTCTTTTCTTACTCTCTCTTTTCTCTTTCTCTCTCAACCTTCTCTCAATCTCTATCTCTCTTCTATCTCTTTTCTCATATTCTCTCTAAAGTGAGAGAGAAGAAAGAGAGAAGGAGAAGACAGAGGAAGAGAAAGAAAAAAAAGGAGAGAGATAAAAAGAGGACAAAGAGGGAGAAAGAGAGAGGGAAGAGAGAGAGAAGGAGAGAGACAGAAAAAGAGAGGAGGGGAGAGAGAAGGAGAGAGAAGGAGAGAGGGAGGGGGAGAAAGCGGGGAAGCGGAGAAAGAGAGAGAGAAGGAAGAGAGAAGAGGAGGGGGAGAGAAAAGTAGAGAGATGGAAAGAAGGAGATAAGAAAAAGTTACTCGTATCATTTAGAAAGAAAATTATTTATATTAGAAAAAATTATTTATAGAAAATGCTGAAAAGAGATAACAAAGAAAAAGAAACAAAAGCAATGGAAGGGATTTCATTAGTTACAAATGTTACTCGTATTATTTAGAAAGAAAAAAATTATATTAAAAAATTTAATTTAAAAAAGGTTTAAAAATTTGGATTTTTCTATGTAAAAATATTAATTTTTGTGTAAAAATCTATTTTTACATGTAAAAACCAATTTTTGTATAAAAACCAATTTTTTAGTATAAAAACTGATTTTTTTTATGTAAAAACCGGTTTTTAGTGTAAAACCGTTTTTTTAATGTAAAAACCGATTTTTTTATATAAAAACCGATTATTTTTTAAAAACCGATTTTTAATTAGTTAACCGGTTAAAAACCGGTTTTGAATTTTACTAATCGATTAATAACGATTTCATCATGTAAAACCAATTTGATTAATTAACCAATACTATATTTTTGGTTAACCAAAAAACTAGTTTGGTTTTTAGATTAACCAAACCATGAACACCCCTACTTACAAGTTACCGTAAAATAAAATAACATTTTATCAACTACCAAAGTCTTGGTCATTCCCTTATATATTCTTTTGAGAAATTCTTGACCATGAGTATTTTTTAGAAAATATTAAAAATGCTCATGCGCTAAATTTTTTTTTTATAGAAGTTTATATATATAACGGAAACACCAATGATTATAGAAATATAAACAATTCTCCCCAACATATTATTTGTTCCTTTTGCTGAAAATTACAATTATATTTTTGAAGTTTTAACTACAAAATATTATTATCAAGACATGAGAAACATACTTTAGATGCAACAACATCAATTTAGAAATATCTATAAAAACATGTAATTTTTAAATACGTATTATTTTCTTTGAAAATAATCCACAAATAATTTCATACACCTAAATAAATAATAAATATATAAGAAAAGTTCATTCTTGTAATCAAGTCTGATTTAAAAGCCTAAATCTAGTTTATTTCTTTTTTCACCGAATTAGTGTTTTTGTTTGTTTGGATTTGGATTCATGCCGTGTTGGAATCTGTTAAAGGCAAAAAGCGGGAATTGAACCCGACGTGAATCGAACACGCAACCTTCTGATCTGGAGTCAGACGCGCTACCATTGCGCCACGGATCCACAGATGTCATCAAGTTGAAGTGAAATATATTTAGACTATATTTATTACCAAGAAGTAATAATCTTATACATATCTCGAATCGTATTACATAACAGTGCATCTACTACAAGGGAAATTACTGTGTTTTCTTCTCCTTATTATCCTTGCCGTTCATTACTTTGGTTTTGATCTTCTGAATAGCCTTCTCATCGATAACTTGATAAGACTTGTTGCATCTCTCTCTCAACCAATTCACTAATCTCTGGACTTTATCCTCGTACTTCACATATGCTACTGGAACTGTCATGCTCACTATTGTACCTACAAACCGAAAATACAAAATATTCAAGAACATAATTAACAGAGGGAATCCAAATATCCATACAGGAATATGTAGCAGGTAAATTAAAACTAATAAGCAAATATGTATCATGTATATGTACCTATATAAAGGAAAGTTAGGAGGTCCATGAAGGTTCCAACATAAGAGAGCAACAACAGTCCAACCTCGACTCCCACAAAGACATGCCACTCTTTCTCAGCCCCCACCCAGAACAACAACCTTATTGCTTCTTCAATCCAAACTCGAATAGTGTGGGCCATTCCCATAGCCGTTTCTTCTGTCAGTTCAAACCTCGTCAAGCGTGGTGGTTCCCTGAATTCCAACAATTGCTCCATTATAGCTTATAATTAATCTAATTAATCCTTCACAATATATATAAACATAAGAATAATAAATACAAGCAAGAACATATATATATATATCTTACTTGCCGAAAAGTTTAGTGAGATTGGCATAGAGGAATATGCAAGCAAGAAGGAATATGGCAAGCCACGATATGAGAGTGATGAATTTAAATTGATATAGTTGCATAGAGACCCATGTTGCGGTTGCCAATATGAGAAGGGTTGCATTCAGTTTCTTTCTTCTCCATAAGACCACGTCCTTCACAACGTTGTTGCCATTAACGTGATCTGCAGTACAAGAAGTCAAGAACAAGATTGGTGCAGTATAATGAAATGAAATAGTCATTACCTGATGAGGAATGGGAGGGAGTTGTTGTCAAAACTTGAGATTCCGCTTCAGGTTCTGGTTCTGAAGGCATAACTGGTTCTGGTTGTGCAGACATGATGGAGAATGAAGGTGAGAGGTAGAGTAACTGTATGATATATGTATGGTTCCTGGTGCAGATTGAAGTGCAAAAGGGCGGTGTTGTGTTACATAGAAGGTGATATGTGTCTTTATTAGTGTGAGAGCATACACGTGTAGCAGTGCATGGAAACGTGGAATCTTTGGAACCTTTTAGCACCGCATTGACTAGTCTAGTGTCATCTAATGTATTGACTTTGATTCTAGAAGGCGCTTCCTATGGTAACAATTCATTTATTCAACGAAATCAGTTAACATATTTTAATATGCATTTTATATAAATAGTGTGATTAATAACTAAGAATTTTTGCACATTGGAGGAGAGTCCCAAAACGAAATACTCTGTTCCAATGTGGCTCTGGTGATCTTCTTTTAATCACGAATTTAATTTCCTTATTTCTGCTATACCAAAGTCTCCAGAAAGTGATTATGAATATTTCTTTCCAATCTATCATCTGAAGTGTGCTTGCATCCCAATCCATCATCTATTTCCTCTTGTTGAGGAGGTGGCATTGCTATTATCTTTTCTCAAGTAAGGCCGAAAAGTGTTGCAGTCTTTGTAAAAGAGAAACTGATAAACAAGACTATCTTCCATGAAAAAGAAAAAAAAAAAACCAAGATTATGTTTGTTTTGGGTCTTTATTTGTTGTTTTTAAATTTTGTGATACATATTTTAACCTCTTATTTTTTTTTTGGAGATACATAAATTTTTAATCAAACTTTAATACTTATAAATTTCTAGTTATTGAGAAAAGAGACATAAGTCTTTTATTGACTAAAAGAAAAGTTTGTGTATCTCAGTACTTATAGGTTGTATTTGTTTTAGGACAACATAAAATATTAAGAATAAGATATAAAAAATAAAAATATAAAATTTTGTAGTTTTATATTTTATTTTGTGATAAACTAAAATAAATTATAAAAATTTAATTTTTTTATTTAAAAAATTTAAGACAAAAAATATAATTATAAAAAATTAATAAAAAATAGATACTTAGATTTTTTTTTTAATTGACTAATAAAAAAGTTATGTATTTCAATAAAAAAATTAACGTGTCTCAATTTTTAATAATTAGATATTAATAAATATTTAATTTTAATTAAAAATATTATTCATGCAAAGGATAGTTAAAGACTTTTTTTTCGGTGTTTTAGAAAATATTCGAAAGTCAATATCTTTTAGTAATATTAGTTAATATTTTTTATATGATTAAAATTTAAAATTTAAAATTTAAAATTAATTATATATTAATTAAAAATAATAAATTTTATTGGTAATATAAGATTTTTCTTTAACAAATAACATGTCGCTAGGGGTGAGCACGGGTAACGGGTATCTAATTATTCGTCCAAATTCAAACCAAACCAATTAAATTGGTTCTGAAATCAACGAGTAATCGGGTCTAACTCGAATCAAACCGATGACCTTTGTTATTGATCGGTTCGAATATCGGTTCTAGGGGTACGAAACCCGAACCAATCTATGAACCCGATTATATATTAATTAAATAAAAAATAAATAAAAAATATGGCTTTTAGTGAGTTTTGCAACTCGTAACCCTAACACTTTGAAAATTAGACAAATATTTTTATTGCCCTTTTGTATTTAGCTTCTAATGTTTGAATTTTAATGTGTTTTTATTTTAGCTTCTTTGAAAGATTATTCACTAGACTTTTGTATTTACTTTCTAATATTTCTATCGCACTTTTATATTTTCATTAGACAAAGATTATTCACTATTAATATTTTGGATTTTAATGAGTTTAGTTTTTAATGTATTTGGTGTTTAACATGTTTGAATTATTTCTATTGATGATACACGTTTATTGTACTTGTTGAATTTTTAAGATAAAAATTTGGTTTTTTTTTTTATGAATTTCAAAGTCATCAGCTATCCAATTACCCGAACCGAACCAATCCATTCTTATCGGTTTGGTTTGGTTCGGATATATATAAAAAAAATACAAATCCGAACCAAACCGAACCAATTATATTTTGATCGGTTCGGTTCTAATTTTACCTTGAATCCGAACTAAACCGATCCGTGCTCACCCCTACAAGCCACTTCTAAACTAGGGGTTTGCATGGCCCGGTCCAATTCAAAGATCTGGCCCGGTTTCGAATTTTTTAGGGGCTAATTTGGTGTGATTTTAACGGATTTTGGGTAGGATAATTAAGGGTCTAAAAAATAGACCCGGTTATTATTTCGGGTCGAGTCCGAACCATAGTTTGCATTATCCGAATTCGGTCCGATGGCCCGATCATCATACACAATTAATATTTTGTGTAAGTGATGGATGGTGGCTATTCTTATGTGAAATTTAATTATTATAAACTTTAATATTTTGTGTTATTAGTCATTATAAGATTATAAGTTAATGTTTTATGTTTAAAATGCATAATATTGTATTATTTGTATTGATTTAAATATTTGGCATTATTAGACAATATTAGTATTGATTGTGGTTATACTTTAATTTTAGAAAAGAGCTAGTTCTTGTTATATTTTTCTAAGTGAATTTTACCATGTCAAATAATAGTTGAAGTTTTAAAAATTTAAATATTTTCATATGCTAACTTACAAGAAGGTATTAAGATAATATAATATTAATGACCCGTTTTTTATCCGACTTTTATTCGGTATAATCGTGGTCTAAAAATATATAAATTTTATTAAATTTAGAGTCGAGTTCAAGTCTAACAAATAAGTCTGTATATATTTCGAGTTAGATTTGAATCAAATTAAATCCGAATTTACCCGGCCATGAACACCTTGATCTAAACACAGAGGATTGGCTTTAAAATTATAAATTTCATCGACCTCACTCAAGTAGGGTCCATATTTGATGGAATCAACGCAATTGGTAAGGGCCAAGGGGCACCGAAATCCGTTGTTTATCTTCCCATATAGCACATGCATCACATATTCACATCTACTGATCTACCTCCTCTCAATCTATGCGATCTTTAACTTTTATTAACAAAATTTCGCATAAAAATATAGGGTGTTGCGCATGTGTCGTATGACAAAAATCAACGTTTGAATATTTACAACTTTGATTAAAGAATAGTGCGTTGGATTACACCTGTTACTATCACTATTGCTAATAGTTGACTTCTCCCCTAATTTGTTTGGTTAATTATTTACAACCTGTTAGTAATATTGTAATAACAAAAATCTCTTCTAGTGCAGGTTGAATTTGTATTTGAGGTTTGTGTTAACTACTTGGTCGTCCAACAAACACTCGCTAATCATGAATGTAGTTTTGAAAAATTATACAAGCATAGGTCCTTCTCACTTAATTTATACTCAATTTACCATTGAATAATGATGGTTAACTTATGCTCAATGTGATTCTGAAGTTTTGTTGAGAATGAATTCGATTATCATTAAATAAAATGGTATACAAATACAAATGTCTTTCCGTCAAATCACCTTCTCACATGCTACTAAAAGTCAAAATAATGTTCTGTCGGTGCTCCTTTCACAACTACTTTCTCTTTAGTTTTTACTTTTTAGAAGAAAATACATTAATTTTTTAAAATTTTACATCATTAGTAAGGAATCAAAGGTACAAGAAAATAATATGAAAATAACTTATTATTATTATTATTATTATTCAGTACAATAGGTATGAACTCGTTGAGAAATTTTTACATGGGCATAGTTGTATGCTTACTTAACTTGCGTTATTAAGCATCTTAAAATTTTCACATTTTAATGTAATTTGTCTAACAACTATTTAACACGCAAGAAGTTCAAAACAAGAATTTGACGGCGACTACTTACATGAAGACAATTTTAATCATTACGATGTGAAATTCTTCTATAAAACATTAAGCATATCTGTCTGTCTAATATTACAAGGCTACAGTTCCCCAACGACAAGAAGTGCAAAACCATGGAAACATGAGAAAAATGCAAGAAAATTTGAAGTAGCAGTTTTAATGTTTTACTTTAACATGAACAGTGTCTTAATAATTGATTATTGGTTGATGGATTATTTTTAAAATGCCTTTCCAAAATATGTCTAGACAGGGTAAGTACAAATTAAAAAGATTCTTCTTTAATAATGATACATGATAATATGATAGGAAATACTTGTACCATATCCATCATGGAGAGACATAGTGTAAAGGAGGCAGAAGCATAGTATTCCTTTAGCTGTAAGCAAATATAGTAATAACCAACACGCGTTAACGCGTTACCCGCGCCGAATACGAGATAAATCAATTTCAAAATAAAATCTTAAATAAATGACATACATTATGCTATAATAATTATTATCCATTACAAAGGTCCAATATAGCTACATTTTCTTCATATATTAATCCTCCAATTCTAACAAGTCGGTGTCAGTGTCACTCTTCTAACAGAACCATCCCCAGATCTAACACGTAAAATGGGAAGAAGCACAAGCATGTTACACTCGCTGTGTCTCGTTGTTGCTTTGTTGTGTGTGTGTGCAGTGGAAGCAGAAGATGCATACAAGTTCTACACATGGACGGTTACTTATGGCACTCTTTCTCCACTTGCTACTCCACAACAGGTTGGTGTGTTTCATTGGATCTCAGATCTATTTTTATTTTCGAATTCTCTTTCTGACACACATTGTTTTGTGCTTACTTTCTTCAAGGTTATCCTCATCAATGGCCAGTTTCCTGGTCCAAGGCTTGACCTGGTAACCAACGACAATGTAGTTCTCAACCTCATCAACAAGCTTGACGAGCCATTTTTGATTACTTGGTAGGGAATATGGATCTCACTTTCTCATCAACGATGTTTGTTTGTTTGTTTGTTTGGATTCTAACATTGTGGTCACAAACATATATAGGAATGGCATTAAGCAAAGGAAGAACTCATGGCAAGATGGAGTGTTGGGAACAAACTGTGCCATTCCTCCAAACTCAAACTACACATACAAGTTTCAAACCAAGGATCAGATTGGCACCTTTTCCTACTTTCCATCAACTGCATTTCACAAAGCTGCTGGAGGATTTGGAGGACTCAATGTCTATCACAGATCTGTCATCCCAATCCCTTATCCAAACCCTGCTGGTGATTTCACTTTGCTCATTGGTGATTGGTTCAAGACCAACCACAAGGTAATTAACCAACCAGGATTATTACACTTTGCTCCATTCTTGATGAATCATGAAGAAATTGAATGTTGCTCTTCTTGGTTGCAGACATTAAGGCAGACTTTGGATTCTGGAAAATCTCTTGGACTTCCGGATGGCCTTCTCATCAATGGCCAAACACGCCCTACGTTTACCGGCAACCAGGGTAAGTGTATGATAATGTAGGATATATTATATATATACTTGTATAGTTCAACTATGGACAATTCTTCAAACTTTTTCAAGATCTCTTTTTGCCAACAATATTTGGGGTTTTGATTTTCAGGACAAACCTATATGTTCAGGATCTCAAATGTGGGGTTGTCAACCTCGATCAACTTCAGAATTCAGGGTCATAAACTGAAACTAGTTGAGTGTGAGGGATCACACACACTACAGAACTTTTATGACTCACTTGATGTGCATGTTGGCCAATCAGTTTCTCTGTTGGTAACGTTGAACCAACCCCCAAAGGATTATTACATTGTTGCCTCAACAAGATTCACCACAAAAGATCTCACAACAACTGCTGTGCTTCACTATGCAAACTCAGGTTCCCCTGCATCTGGACCCTTGCCTCCTGCTCCCCCTGCTAATAAATATGACTGGTCCATGCAACAAGCTACAAGCTACAGGTTAGTATGAATACATAGACACTGGAAAATTAAATATAGACCTATTTGAAATATGACAAACTATGAGGTTATGTGCTTGCTAATGATTTTGATCTGTTCGAAATGAATTACTGATGCAGATGGAATCTGTCAGCAAATGCTGCTAGGCCTAACCCACAAGGATCATTCCACTATGGAAAGATAACTCCTACAAAGAGGTTTTTGTTTGCCGGTACAGCACCCTTGATCAATGGAAAGCTCCGGTATGCTGTTAACTCGGTCTCCTATGTGAACTCGGATACCCCTCTGAAGCTTGCTGATCACTTCAACATCCCCGGAGTTTTCGACACGAGTTCCCTCCAAAGCAATCCCTCGAATGGCGCAGCACGCATTGCTACCTCGGTGGTCCCAACTGCTCTCCATGATTTCATTGAGGTTGTTTTCCAGAACAATGAAAATGCCATGCAGTCTTGGCATCTTGATGGCTATGATTTTTGGGTTGTTGGGTATGTGCTTCCGCTATTATCTATCTTTATTTAGAAAGTTAGAATTATATATTGGATAGTTCTATTGATGCTCATTGCTTCAATTACAGTTATGGTTTCGGCCAGTGGTCACCCAACAGTAGAAATACATATAATCTTGTGGACGCTCTGACCAGACACACTGCCCAGGTTTGTGTCCGAATACTTAAGAAATTAGTTGAAGCGACAATTATTCTGAAACAGAAAGAGTAATTAATTGGATTGATCAAAATGAATGTAGGTGTATCCAAACTCTTGGACTGCAATATTGGTGTCCTTGGATAACCAAGGTATGTGGAATATGAGGTCCTCAATATGGGAGAGGCAATATCTTGGGCAACAATTCTATCTGAGGGTGTGGAATGCACAGCAAAGCCTTGCCAATGAATATAACATTCCCAATAATGCCCTCCTTTGTGGCAAAGCCGTGGGACGCCACCCCTAGAATCAGTTATCACCTATCACCTTCAATTTCTAGTCATGAGAGCATGACTACATTATATATTCTTTTTAGAGAAGAAAGTCGCAGAGGGAGAAGTTCATTTCTCTGTTTTCAGGCTCTGTTACTTCTAATGTGTCAAATTTTTCATTGCTTATTTATAATTTGACAATCAATTCATCCGGTGTTGTTTACTGTTATAATTTGAGAGAGATGTACTTACTGCACAATGTGGCTAGTTGAGAAAGCAAAAAACTAGTCCTGCGTCCAGGAATATATAAGAATGTACTATCAAATCAACTTGCTGAAGGTTGTTCAAGATTTAATTATAGGTATTACATTTGAGCTTTAGATGTGTTATATACAAAGAAAAGGTTTTATCGGACTGCCTCTTAAGTTATATATTTTACCTAACTCAAACAATTAGAGTACCTATAGTAGGAGAACATAGGTAGTTAAGCTAACCCTCTATAATGCATGGATATCAATACGAATGCTGACACGAGATATTCTGATATATGAATTTTAAATTCTTATAAGATATGGGAACACAATATATATATTGTTCATATCCTGTTCCAAAACTTAAAGGTGATTCCACCATTGCTCCATCTTGGATGATCTTCTCCGGATCCATCTGAGACAAATCAACATCAGGAGCAAGAAACTTGGCCTGTTGCAAAGCTTGCTCAAACCCTTCTATAAATGAATCAAGAATCTCCGCTCTCTTCTGTTTTTCCATCTCCTTCAACTTCGATATCACCTCAACAACTTGAGCACTCATGTTGGGAAGGTTGGCCTCTTTCTTCTTCAGATCTTCCACCTCTTTGGCATAATTTTTGTTCATCACCTTCAACTCCTTCTCAGTTTCTGATAACTTAGTCTCTAGTTCGACAACTTTACTATTCTTTAACTCCAGTTCTTCTTTCAAAGTCGGGTCTTGCTTAAGCTCGGCAAACCTCCGATGTTTCTTTTCTTAGCTCCGCCCTAAACTGGCAAGCCGAAAACCAATCACCTTTAACAAAAAGTAAAAACAAATCAAAGCTATCTTTAGATCTGCATTTATCTATAAAAAAATAGCACAACAAATAAAAATACCTACATATGTTGATCTATGGCGACGTCACCAACCTCGTTCGCCAACGTCACATCCATCGAGGTTTGGCACACCTCATCGGCAATAGCCATATAGGGAAAATCCTTTCCCCACAATAACGAGCCATCACTTTGATCGGCAACGTCATGCAATCTCTGTTGATTTTTGAAAAAACTTTGAATTTCTTCAATAGGAACTTCACCTTATCATCCTTGGAATATTCAGACAGATCGACAACATTTGTTTTCCTCTTCTTTAGAATAACCTTCTTTCTTGCTGGCTTAGGCTCATTAATCTCGCCAACACCAACAACCTTTTCTACTTTTGAAGTAGATCCCTCCTCAAGATTTTTGCTCTTAACCCGAGCTCTCAGAGTAGACGCCGACACCTCGGGATACTTTCCTCCTAAAACAAAACACCAACATTAACAACATAAACATCACACTAAACCATAGCCAAGTATTTTAAAAGCTCACCTAAATAATCTATCACTGCCTGCCTATTCTCGTCCCATTGTAGCAGATCAAACACAGAAATTAACTCTTTCCGATCAACACCCTCAACTAAATACTCAATTATACATTCACCCCTTGCACTTATGGTTTCAGACCCCAAAATATTCTGAGGCTCTGAGCACCACCAAAGGAAAAACTTTTCCCCCAAATGCTCATCTACATAAAAAGGGAAATCTCCCTTTGCATTACTAACCTTTACATACATTTTCTTGAAATTTTTAAAGGACGACTTATACAATTTGAATATAGCAAAACGCGGCGAACTATTCAAGTTCACCCAACCACCTTTCCAAACACCTTTAACTTGAAATAGGGAGAAAAACAATTCTACTGAAAGAGTCTCCTCCAAAAACTCCATCAGAACCTCAAAAGCACGAAGAAACGCCCAGCCATTGGGGTGAAGTTGAGTTGATGCACAATCTAACTACCTAAGCACCTGACATTGAAAATTTGAAAAAGGAGTTTCACCCTCAACTCTTCCAACACATAACTGTACATGTAAAAATACTTAAAACCTTCACCCCTGTGAAACACCCGGTCACCATCAGAACATGGAAGTAACTTCAACCGAACCCCAGAATTCCTCCTGACAATACTACTTTTATCTATCTCCTTTACAGTTTTTTGGTCTAAAAATAGTGAGGAACACTTACTAACATCATCATTTACCTAGTCATTGGACCAATCAATTTTATCTTTCTTCTCTTTTTTGAAACCCATTATCAAAAAGAAAATGAAGAAGAAGAACAGAAGTTACAGAAACTACAGAAAAATAATGCGTACCTCTTTTGCTCATTTTTTTCAAACAGCTTCTGATAACAAGTATATCTTGGGCAACTCCACAAAACCTTTTGGATTCAAAAAAAAAAAACTTTTAACTTCCCACTATAGTTTTGAGTTTCACTAAAAAACAATCACATCAGTCACGTCAAACGACATTGGAACACGCCCATTCATTAATGGGCATTTAAACTTCTTCTCTCTCTTACTAAAATTTATTTAATATATGTTTTTAATAAAGCATTTTGAACTTGGGGACTCCAAGCCTAAGACCATCTCCAGTAGGGAACTCATCTCAATCCCTATTTATGGCCCACTTGTCATAAAAAGTGACTCCACATCAGATTTTGCGTCATAACCAATAAATAGGAACTCAATAAATCTCTCTCTTCTCCATTAGAAGGAACTAACTTTAATCCCTATTGTGGTCCCACCTAATTAATTAATTAAGTAATTAAAATTAATATAATAATAATTATTTTTTAATAATATTATTTAAATTTATAAATTCAAAATAATTCAATATTATAAAATATTAAAATAAATAACTTAAATTTGATTAGTATTTTAAATTTTATAAATAAAAATAAATAATTCAACTAAAAATTATTTTATAATATGTAAAAATTAAATTTATTTTTTATGTAAAATAAATTTAATTAATTATGATTTAATATAACAATATAAATAATATTTGATATTGATTTAACATAATTATTTATATTAATTATAATTTAATATAACTAATTATTAAATAATTAATTAAATAGATATATAAGTATTTAATATATATTTAATATATTTTTTATTTTTTTATTAACTTACCACATGGCATGATTTTATTGGTTGTTGCAAGTCCCTGCTTAGAGGGACTCTCAACCTTGATCCCCGTGAAGAGCCCTCTTTTCTTTTTCACTCCAATGGTAATTGAGTCCCCATATGTCAGAAAAGGAACTCTATTTCTTAGCATTGGAGTTGCTCTAAGCCAAATTGCCGAGTTATGCACTCGCCTAATGGTCGACTTATGCTTCATTAAAAAGCTCAACCTGCTTCATTAAAATTTATTCTCAAGCTAAGCTCGGGGGCTATGATACGGTTATTACAAATCCGACTTCATAACTCGATATTATGCACCATAATTCGACAATTTTCGTTACAACTCGGCCGTTATGCGTTACAAGATTCAGCAAGTTAACATCCTGGAATAAACACGTCCGACCAGACGTTATCATTCATTAAAAACCTAATAACTGCTCTTCAATTCAGATGATCAATAATAACGTAACCAACCAATTATACTCCACCTATAAAGGTATGGCATCTTCTCCTTAACGAACACATTGAATTTTCAATACTAATTTAAGCATTGGAGTGCCTTTGCAGGTACACTCCCCTCCCCCCTTTCCTTAGACAGAAAGCTTGGACTTCTCCAAAGTTCACAGATCGACATTAAAGGAACAACTCGGCGTCGATTCGTAGAAGCCGAGCTACCCTCAAGGTATTCATACAAGAACAATTAATACTAAATCCATCCATTTTTTAAATAAAGCTCAGAAAATAATTGTTATATGTAGCGCAAATCCTCGAAGCCCACCCAACAACTAGTCCACCAAAAACTATGATACTGTATTGTATTAAGACGAGAGCATATAAGCGAATAGCGGAGGAGGGAGAGGAAATTGGGCATATTATATGCATGTCAAAGAGTTGGGCCACGAACGCCATGGTTACCAAATTCAATAGGCCTTTCTACTGATTGGATAATAGGTTTTACCACTTTGTTTAATATTTTTTTAAGACTTTGCCCACTTCTAATATAAAAAGCTAACTCCCTTTGGTCTAAAATTAGAGGGAAATGCTCAGAGGTTAGGAGCTAATATTTTTATTTCAAAAAATAGAAAATTAATTATTACTATTATTAACTTAAAAATAAAAATATAAAAAATAGTATTTGTATTTTAAAATTTCTCATAATTCTTGCACAATAAATTTTTTTTCTAAAACAGGTTAATAAGTAGACCAAAATAAATTACTCATGGGCAAGAGATACATCTTATTACACAAGAATTCTTTGACTCTTTAGTTTTAGATTTTGATATTTTATTATAAATTTTTTATTTTGTTTGTAGAATTCGAATTCTTTAGGATTTCTTATTTTATCTTATTGAATCGTATTTCTATGTTATCGAATTCTCCTAAACCTTAGAACAAAAATGGAAGTATACTTTTTTTTGTGTAGTACTAATAGGAAAAATACAGAACATGGTACAGTAATATCAAACTTGTAGCAATATGTTATCAAACGTCACTTTTTTTGTGGTAAAATACATAGTTGATGTTTTCTTCATATTCAGATAGACAAATAAACCACACAATAAGTCCAGTGCTTGTGAATCGCGGCACATAATGACATCAAGGCGACACAATAAGTGCAACATGAAGTAATTAATAACTTATAATAAATTAATAATGTACGAGGACCAAACTAAAGAAATTGATTGAGAAAAAAGTGTCTTTTAGCTAATAATAAGCTCAAATACGAAAACTTATTTTACATGTTTTCAGATGACTAGGCTATTTAGACTTATTTTCCGTTCTTAATTACTAATTAGTAGTATCAAATTAAAGTAGACAATGAATAGACAACATTGAGTTACATGCGCGAACGAATAAAAAAAAAAGAAAAAGAAGAAGAAGAAGGAGTCAGAGATAGGTCTGTGTAAGGCTGTGTCATATATATAGACCAAGTGCAGGTGGGAATCCTCGCAAACACCATCAAGATTCTAATGCTGTTTGAGGAAACTGTTGCCAAAGGCTGCTTTTGCATTAGATTCATCAGTTTCTCGTAACAAAACAAAAATCTCTCTTAAGTCTTAACATATATATTATTTACATTATTACATATGCTACCCACCACATCTTCACTTCTTAACTAATATTACTTACTTACATGACAACGAAATTAAATTATCCCTAAAGTTATTGAGCTTACCAAGATGATATATTCTTCTACACCAGCTTTAACTTATTATCCAATTTTTTTAATCATAGGTTAACTGCATTCCAATGCCTACTATCTACTATTATACATATACAGTATTTTAATCTCTCTTTAGTACTGTTAACTTATTTAGATTTCGTATCTTGGCGTTAATTTTAAAGCTAAAGTAAAGGCTGATGAAGAGATTGAAAAAAGTTGAAAAGGCAGAAAAGCAAAGGCACAGAGATAATTTAACTATTTAATTAAGTGAAGAGATTTATATGAAAACTAATTGATTAATTAATATGTAACAGAGACTTGATAAAATCTACCATTCATTCCAAACTTTTGATCGGGAACTAATTAAACTAAATACACCATTATGATAAACCAAATATATATAGTGAAAATTAAACAGATCAAAGAAACATGCAAGAGTGAGAAATAATAATGCTACAGGTCCATAACTCATATTCATATACCACCCAAACAAGCAAAATAAACCACCAAAAAGGAAAACATACACTCCAAAAATAAAGATTAACATCTACAAAATACAAACAAAGGAGAACTAGCTATCTAATGAGGTAAAAAAAAAAATCTTTTTTGAAAGAAGGAAAAACATACAGTTGCAGTTAATTAGGGTATGCACCATTGGTTGCAGCAGGAAGATCAGAAAGCCAGGGAAGGGTTGGATTATTCCAGCAGCCCAATTCAGCGGTGGAAACCGAAGATGACTCCAAAATGGTGGATAAAGAAGAAGAAGAAGAAGAAGCAGCCATGTTTGGCATGAAGATTGGCGATGAATTATTGTGAGTGGCATAGTTATTAGGTGTTGACCTGAGTTTGTGATAAAGTTGTTGAATTCCATTGCTACTGGTTTGGTGTTGTTCAGAAAGTAGAAAGGAAGTAGCAGCTGCTGCAGGTTGATGATCTTGATTGTTATTATTATTGCTTCTCCACAAAGAGCTGCACAGATCCAATTGAGGAATGTGTCCAACTCCAACTCCATCATAGCCTAGGGTTGTTCTTGGAATATTATTATTCATCATCAATGGCTCTACTGCAGTACTACTCACCATGTTGTAGTTCCGTTCTTCCTTCACTGAAACACCGTTCATGAGCATAGAGTTAGGGTTAGGGTTAGGGTTTTGGCTCTGGCCAGCTCGGAGTAACGCCAATAGATGACTATTCTGTGGAGATCCCCATAGGATTGGTCCTGCTGGAAGATCGTGGTGGTCGATTCCAAGTGGCGATGATGATGATCTTCTGAGCTCTGATGCCACCATAGCTTTCATCTTCGGGGTGGTGCTTGCAGCCTTTGCCGCTGAGGAGTTGGAGACACCGATGTTCTTGTTTTTCCGGCAGCCACCGCCGATGGGGACGTTCCTGAGAGCACCACCTTTGGTCCAGTACCTTCGGCATGTCTTGCAGAAATGGCGAGGCTGAGTGAGGTTGTAGTTGTTGTAGTAACAGAACTTTGTGTTGGATGAATCGCATCGCGGACACCTCAGATTCTCCGAACTAGTTGATGAGGTGGCGGCCACAACCGTAGAAGTAGGTGTAGAAGAAGAAGAAGAAGAAGGTGGTGGTGTTGGTGGTAAGAGAAGTCCTCCTCCTCCTCCTCCTCCACCTCCATTATTACTAATAAGATTGTTGTTGTTAATGGAGTATTTCTTGTCAGGAGGTGCTACAAAGCCAGCACCAGCGAAGAGCTCTTGAATCATATTATTAGTTTCTGCGGATCTGCAACAAATCCAAAACGGCGAAAAGCAAAAGCTTGTGCGGGTGAGTCTTTTTGCGGTGTGGTAGTGGAGAGAAAAGCAAAGATAAAGAGTAAAGAGAAAAATTAAAGTGGGTTTTGCTTTGCTATTTCATATACACCTTTCGGAATTCAATTTGGTTCGGGTTGGGTTGTTTCGTTGTTTTTTGCTGACAAATAAACGACACCTTCACTTGTCGGTCATGGCCTTGTTCCTTCTTGCACAAAACAATATATAGAATGGGGCTGCCACCCATATATATTATAATAATCATTTTCATTTTAGTTTTAATTTCCAAGAATCTTACTCAATAACAGCTCTCTTGTAAAAAAGTAAAAAAATTATGATAGAAATTCATATATAGTTGTATTTATTTAAAATTATTAATTAAAAATTATTAAATAATTTAATATATATTGCACTCACTTTCATTTATCCACTCTCTTTTCTCTTTCTCTCACTCCTAACTTTTCACAAAAATTATGGATTATTATTTGAAATATAAAAATTCTAGTTATATGCATTTTACTGTATAATGTGATAGTGTGCGGTCTCTGGTCTCTGGGAAAGATAGATAGACATGATTCATGAGGTCGCCCATGCATGTAGATGTAGGCCATCCATGTCATCAACAACCACCCCTTAGTCTTTCGGATTTGACTGTATACAGTGTTTTTTTCTCACAATTTACATGAAACCAAAGTTTTTATATATATGGATTCTATATAAATGCATATGCTATAGTATTTTAAAAAATATTGTTAAAATTAAAATAATATTTTTTATTATTAATAATACTTTCAAAAAATACTATTAAAAATTATTAAAAAATTAAAAAAATATAATATCAATTTTAATAACGTTTATATAATTATTATAGCAATCACAAATATATATATATAGACATTAAAATTTAATATATACGAGTACTACTACACATACAAGTGATATAAGTCACTTAAATAACGCGCGCGTAAAATCACGTTTTTCTTTGTATTCTGCGTTCTTCTTCCTCCTCTTTCTTCTTTTTATCTTTTTTCTTTGTGTTTCTCCTCATTTTTCTTCCCGTGATTCATCTTCATCATCGTTTTTTTTATTACTGTTATTGCTGCATTTTTTTCCTCCTCCCTTTCTATTGATTTTGCAACATTATATTTTTTCTTCTTTGTTTAAGTTTTTCCTCCCAAGAAGAATTATGAGAATATGAAATAAGAAGACGAAGAAGAAAAAGCAACAAGAGATGAGGAGGAGGAAGAGAAAGAGTTTTGAATTATGCAGAACTTATTAGTACATATACACAAAAAAATTCTTAAACAATACACTCGAATATCTTCGTGTTATTTGCTGCAAATACAAAAAAATGTTTCTTCTAATGCTGTATTTTTTTTCTTATTTCTTTCTTTTTTTTAGTTGAATGAATGTAAGTTCATCATCTTCTAAGTACTTTTGCAGCATTATGTGTTTTTTCTTTCTTCTTTGTTTGATTTTTTGTTTTTATTCTTGTTAAAAGAGTAAAATAAGAAGAAACTTGAGAATATAAAATAAAAAGAAAAATATGAATAAGACAAGAAGAAGAAGAAGATGGTGATGATGATGAAAAAAAGAAGAAGAAACAACAGAAGACGAGGAGGAGGAAGAGTTTTGAATTATGCAAAACTTATCAACACACATACACCGAAAATTCTTGAACAATACATTTGAATATCTTCGTGTTCCACCCAAATTTGTTGCAAATACAAAAAAATATTTCCTCTAATGCAGCATTTTTTTCTTCTTTTTTTCTTATTTCTTTCTTTCTTTTAGTTGAATGAATGTAAGTTCATCATCTTCCAAATAATTTTGCAGCATTATGTGTTTCTTCTTCTTCTTTGTTTGATTTTGTTTTTTGTTTATTCTTGTTAAAAGAGTAAAACAAGAAGAAACTTAAGAAGATAAAATAAGAAAAAAAAGATGAATAAAAAAAAGATGATGATGATGAAAAAAAGAAGAAGAAGCAACAAAAGATGAAGAGGAGGAGGAAGAAGAAGAGTTTTGAATGATGCAGAATTTATAAGCACATATACACAGAAAATTCTTAAACAATACACTCAAATATCTTCGTGTTACACCCAAATATCTTCATGTTACACCCAAATTTGCTGTAGATACAGAAAAATATTTTTTTAATGCAGAATTTTTATATTATATTCAATTCAAACTATCAACGATGAATTATTATTCACCTACAGAATCATAAATTACTAACAAAAAAATTAATAACTAGAATCAAACCACACCTCAGCCACTTGATCAGATTCAAAACAATAATTAATTTCGTTCTGGTTCAATGACAATTTAAACTTGAATTATTCATTATCTTCAACAACGAGATAACTGATGATGGAGGAGAAGGAGGAAAAGGAAGGAGGAGAAGAAATTCCAATAAAAAAAGAAGGAGGAAGAAGAGGAGGTGTTGGTAACGACAATAACAAAAAAGAAGAAGAAAAAGAACGTGCAGTAACGGCATGAAAAAGAACGTATACGTGTGAATATAAATGACTTGTATAGACTTGTATAGAAAATAAAAAAACGTATATACGTGAATATAAATAACTTGTATAGACTTATATAAAAAATAACTTGTGTATGGAGAATAATTGTTATAGTAAACTTGTCTTATAATTTGCTATAAATGTTGGTTAAAAGTAGACACTATAATATTAATTTTTTCGGAGTATT
>NC_029776.3:8417937-8484602 GCF_000817695.3 Arachis duranensis
GTTTTTTAATATAATATAAAAAATAATTTTTTATTTTTTTCAATTTTTATCGATTGCTTTTAAAGCAAAAATAAAAAACATTCATATAAAAGAGAGCATATAACATTTATCTTTATAAAATATTTCTAACAAGTTTCGTTTTTTATTTCATTATTATCCAAAAAAATCTCTATCTAACCTATTTAACAGTTTTCTTTTTCAGAAAAACCAGGAAAATGGAAGTTTTTTTTGGATTATTGCATGAAAATTTTACGTAAATAAGTAAAAGTAAATTCTTTATAAAAAAAATGATAAAATAAATAAAAAGTTAGAAATTTGTTTTAGTAAAGAAAAAATGATTTAAATGGTGTACAAAATGAAAGAAGACAATTCACATGTAATTATCTCATGTGAAATAGATAATTAAAATTATTAATAATTTAATATATTTAATTAAATTATTATTTAATAAATTTTTAATTATTAATTTTATATTAATTATATTTTAACTATAATAGAATTAATTTATAATTAATTTTGTTCATATTCTAATTCAAAAATATAAAGTCAAGCCCAATAGAAAAAAAGGCCCACTCAAAAAGAGTGGTCACTTCTATTTGTCCGACCTATTAAGAGGTCCGGTACAACAAGAGAGGTACAGCCCCACGTATCTGAATAAGTAACTACCTTCTTAAATTTTTTCTACTATTTATACTTTATCTAAAAGATAGATCTCAACAAACTCCGAAGATAAAGGGATCGGTTATCCACCAACAAATGTGGAACTACTCCAAAAAAGTGGTTATCTATCCTACTATAAATACATTGACACTTCTCAAGTATATTCAAGTCTCAATCTACTAAAAATCTGCTTAAATTCTTTGCTAATTTAAGCATCGAATTCTCTTGTAAATATCACCCCTACCTCCTCACAATAAACTCGGAAGGCGACACATTGGCACTAGAACAAGTTGGTTGCTATCTCAAAAGGAGTTTACACCTCACGTTCAGGCCCAATCACTATTTTAGGTAACCCCCGAAATATTGACGCCGTTGTTGGGGACCTGGAAGTCTACTTTCTCGTATGGTGGACAACCAATATGAAGATGGTCACACGGCATCTGAGTTGGAACCAGAGCCCCGCCATGACGATCTAACGCTAGCATTACCTCCACCTCGAGAGAGAACAAATGCCACTCACGAAGAAAGAACATCGGAAAATCCTCATCCACAACAGATTCATTTAGAGATCCACCCATCCAAAGATAAATAACCTCCTCATCCGATGAAAATACTTGGATTAGTTCACGGCCACCATGGACGATTAGAATAACTCGAGCTGGAGGTTGAGCGACAATGAGAAGTAGAACAAAAATTATGAAAAAAAGTATGATGACGAAAAGAACTGGAGGGAGAAGCTTTTAAGGTTAGAAGCCGACTTTCAAAGATGGAGCAATCGGGGAGATCGGGAAGAAAGCCCTCTGGGAGTGCGAATATCTATTTGTTGAAGAGATCATGCAAGTTAGGGTTTCCAGAAATTTCAAAACTCCTGACATGGATCTCTAAGACAGAATGACTGATCCAAGACATCATCTCAGTAATTTCAAAAGTCAGATGTATCTAGCCGTTGCAAAGCCTTTTCGACAACTTTGACTAAAGCTACAATGAAGTAGTTCGATAAATTACCTCCCAAGTCGGTAGCTTACTTTGATGACCTGACAAGGAAGTTTCTTACTAGATTTTCAATACAGAAAGACAAAGTGAAGCATGCTCTAAGCCTCATAGGAGTAAAGCAAGAAGTCGGATAGACACTCTAAGATTATATGGAGAGATTCAACAAAACTTGCTTGAAAATACAAAACTTACCTATTGAAGCAGTGATAATGGGGTTGGTTAATGACCTTAAAGAATGGTCGTTCTTCTAATCCATATCCAAGCGAAACCCTACTTCCTTGTACAAAATACAAGAGCGGACAGAAAAATACATCAACATAGAAAAAATTTTTTGACTTAGAGAGCATCCCCCAAGGCTCAACCTGTCCTACCCAACTCGGGACAAGAAGAAAGAAGCTAAGAAAAAGGAAGTGTACAACTTGAAAAAACTTCGAAGGTATCATAACTGCACCCACTCCGAGTTTCTCTTGTAGATGTCTACAGGGAGATATGCCACACCGAAAAGCTATCACTTCCTCGTCCTATCAAGCATAAAAGGCTGAAAGTCGGACAGAATATTGGGAGTACCGCAAGTTGTATGGACATTCTACCAATGATTGTTATGACTTAAAAAATGTCATAGAAAAACTGGATAGGGAAGGTTGGTTAGAAAAGTACCTAGCCGATAGATCAGATGATTCAAGAAAAAGGAAAAGAGATAAAGACGGAGGACGGCAAGAACGTCCCCTGCAAACTCCTGAACGACACATACATATAATAAATGGAGGGTTTGCTGGAGGAGAAATATCAAAATCTTCATGTAAATGACATCTCAAAGAGGTATATCAAGTCAGAGAAGACAACAAAATTTCTGATTTACCAACCATTTCATTCACCAAAGAGGATGCTGAAGGGGTGACACCTGGTCACGACGACTCGGTAGTGATAACAATGATTCTCGCCAATGCAAATCTCCATTGAACCCTGGTGGACCAAGGGAGCTCGACGGACATACTGTTCACTCCTGCCTTTGACAAACTCGAGTTAGAAGAAAAGGATCTGAAGACATACCCAGATAACCTCTTTGGGATGGAGTACACGCCGATCCGACCGCTTGGATTTATATCTATATACACTACCTTCGAAAAGGGCACAAAATTAAGGATGTTAAGCGTTGACTACATTGTGGTCAACGTCATGTCAGCGTACAATGTCCTAATAGGTCAAGCCACTTTAAACCAACTAGCAGCAATTGTCTCTACACCTTATTTGTGTATGAAATTTTTTACTGTAGAAGGAATTGCCACCATAAAGAAATATCAAAAGTTGGCACAAAAGTATTATAATGAAAGCCTTAATTTGAAAGGCAGCTTAGGCAGAAAAGAAGTCAACATTGTTGAGTTCAGTGGTGTCCGAACTCGGAAAGAACTACATCCCCAACTTGAAGAGAAGATAGAAAAAGTGAAAATCAGGGATCATGCCGAATATAGGGGGAAGGTCTAAAAGCACAAATCGTTGAACTGTTACCAAGAGACTCTGATCTCTTTGCCTGAAAAGTCTCTAATATGCTTGGGAGAAATCCCAACCAGACGTCTCATAAACTCACTGTTTACTCGAGTTTTCGACCTGTTCAACATCGGAAGCTCGGTTCTAAAAGGGCACAGGTTGTGAAAAAACAGGTGCAAGCACTATTAGAAGCTGGATTCATAAGAGAAGTAAAGTATCCATTGTGATTGACTAATATAGTTCTAGTAAAAACCCAAAAGGGCACGATTAAACGGCGAAAACACAAACGGTGATCCTCTCGAAAAATGTAAACAAATCCTATAAAGCTTCGAGATGAAAGAATCTTGAACTGGAAATGGATGCACGAAAGAAGCTTAAAGATAGTGAAAGAAAGAGATGAAGCAAACGTTTCAGAAATGAAAAAAGAAAGAAGAAGAAAAAATTGAAAAATTTATAATACGCAAGGGACAAAAAGGATATTTCTCATTCCTCTTTAAAAATCACGTATGAATTTTCAGAAAATTGTCGTGTAACATACGTCACGTTATTCAAGGATGCAAGGATTCAAAAATTTTGAAACATGTCAAGTACCCGACCTCTTGAAGGTGGTGTACTTGATGAAGGAAACTGGAGACACAAATGTTCGAGTCTGACCTTATGAAAGCTCGGACTCAAGTAGGAGCACTATTCATACCCTTGCCCAAAAACATAAAGCCAGACCCAATAGAAAAAAAGTTCTACCCAAAAAGGGTGTCCAATTTTACTTGCCTGACCTATTAAGAGGTCAGGTACGACAAGAGTGGTCCAGTATCACTTATCTGAATAAGTAACTACCTCCTTAAATCTCTCATACTATCTCTACCTTATCTAGAAGATAGATATCAATAAATTTCTATGATAAAGGTAACGGTTATCCACCAACAAAGGTGGAACTATTGCAAAAAGGTAGTTATCTATTCTACTATAAATTGACTCCTCAGGTATATTCAAGTCCCAATCTACTAAAAATTTAGTTAAAGTCCTTGCTAAGTTAAGTATTGGAGTCTCTTGCAGGTATCACCCCTACCTTCTCACGAAAAACTCGGATGGCGACATCTCGACACTAAAACAAATCGGTTGCTGTCTCAAAAAAAATATGAACCTTACGTTTAGGCCCAAATCACCATTTCAGATAATTTCTAAAACAAATTTATTGTTCAAAATAAGTCGTTGTATAATTTTTAAAATGTTAACAATCAATCCCTTCCTCATCTTATTCGCCATTTTTTTTTTTCTGATTGCGTTCTTCCCAGTAATTCAACTAAGCTCACACATATGAGATATCCGCAATTGGATTTCTTATTTGATTCCATATTATCATATTTGTGCTCTACAAACTCTATATCTGATAAAGATAAACCTAAGCCTTATTTAAATCTTCTCCTCTTCATAGTGTTCAGTCCATGTTCAAACTCGAATCATTAAACTACCTTCAATAGTATATGGATTTAATTTCGAAAATAGTTTTCTATTTTTCGGAGTTAAATTTCTATTTTTTAGTTAGAGGAGTTTTCTTTAATTTTGAAAAGGGGATTTTGTTTGTTAATGCATTTAAAAATTATACAAGGATCTATTTTAAACAATAAATTAATTATAAATTGACTCTATCATAGTTAAAATTTTAACTTTGGTTAAATTTAGGTCACTCAAATTAATAATATAATTAATAATTAATTCAAAATATCAACTACTTAAAAGTCAATACATCATAAAAGATAAATTATATATTATTTAAGAGAAAGTTTAATAAAATTTATTTAATTAAAATCAATTTAAATTGGTCAAATACAACAACAACAACAAAGTCTTGTCCCACTAAGTGGGGTCGGCTACATGAATCAAACGACGTCATTGTACTCTGTCATGTATCATGTCTACAGAGAGACCGTTTATATGTGGATCTCGTTTGACCACCTTATGGATAGTCTTCTTAAATCTTCCTGTGTCTTTCGCCCTTTGTCCATCTTTTATCTCATCCACCCTCTTAACTAGATGGTCGAATAATTAATAAAATAATTATTTTACTCATTTGTTTAAACGAGTGTTAGAATTAAAATTCTATTTTATATATATAATAACTAATTTTTTAATAATAAATTCTTAAATAAAATTTATATCTGCGCATTGATTTTCGAGCATTTGTTACAAATTGTCTAAGATAAAGACAACCTTAACAAAGTGGCAAAGCCCCCTTTAATTTGATCTTATAATTACAATCACATTATGGAAAAGGTTATTAATGCACTTATCATTACCAAGCATATACGTGCGGCATTTGCAGAACCAATAATGTAATTTAAGTAAGAGAAGAAATTATTTTGCTTGTCCCACATTGAATCGGACTAATTAATGCCGGTGATGAAGACTCATCATTATTTTCTATGCATCCCACCCGTTTGACTTCTTTTTCTATAATCTATACTACTCTATATGTATGTGCTTGCATTTGCATATTGCATAGCACTAGTTGACACATAGAGGCCACACCAGTAACTAATGCTAGTTTTCTAAACGAATAAAATCGGCCTTGCCTTGTGATCTTTAATGGGGTTTCAAAATTAAAAATGGATTCCCTGGCCTGTTGAAGAATGTAATCATTACAAGTTCAAGGATTGCAAGTGTAAAGCTGATTCCTCCCCATTGTTACTATTAACTTAAAAAAGCAGGCATTGTATGTGCACCCCAATTACCGGCTTCAATTTAGATCTTCATCTCCATTATTAATTCATTCCTCACCCTCCTATATATGTAACCAAAACCACCAAACAACAAACGTGTCCTATGATGTATGTTACTGGGTGCGCTACACTGTTCTGTCCACCAATTTATATATTCAATTATACGATCAAATACGTACCAAATTTACTAACATTTGATGAATTGAGCACGTGATGTGTGTCTTTATACACGATTAAGAGAAAAAATTTCCTGAATCAACTTTTTCCAACGAACCCATTCATCCGGTTTTGTCTTTAGTTGGACCCAACAAGAAAAACCAGAAAATTCATCCAGCTAGTAACAGTTGAAGTGAATATTAGGTGAAATTTATTAGACAAATAATCGATTCAATTATATACAATTGTTATATATTATTATTTTAATGCAAGTAGGCGCGGTCTAGTAATGATTATGTTTATGCTTGTTAACTGCTATGCTACCTCTCCACTCCCCCTTACCTACCACGACTCGCGCCAAAGTAGTTTGATTTTTGAAAACAAAACAAGAGCTATAATAAAAAAATATAACAATTAAAAAAAAAGTATTTATCATATATCTTTAGAACATAATAATAAGATAATCAATTTGGCTCGATGCAGTGGTTAATTCGCTAGTTCATTTAAATTAATGTCGAGAGTTTAAATTTTGTTTTGTATATATAACAACTCATTAGTCAGTGCCAAATTTTAAATAAAACTCTAATCTATAACGAATTAGTTTTTATCTGTTGGATTGAAGATATCAATTACTACCAAATTCAAAAGATTTTGATCAGATTGAAAAATACGAAGTTATTACTTTTTGTAATTTCATTTTGTGACTAAACATCCTTATTAAAACGTAGAAGAAACTTCAATTTAATTTAGAATATGAAATTGACGACCCTAAAAATAGAAAGCGATTAAGTGTATACACTATGTATTATACAAATCGAAAAGGCACTACTCATTTTAACTTATCTTTATAAAAAATAATAGTTAAAATTATTAAATAAAAATTTAATTAATTTTATATCAACTTATCTAACAATTCAACCTACCAAAAACAATTTAACAGGAGTAGTTAGCACTCGAAAAACATTCTTGTAACAGAAATGGAACGTATGCAATGGTAGAGAGTAGAGACGACTTGGAATTCCTGGTCTCTTCTGAATCTGATATGACTGCATGTATAGGCCGAAAAGCAAGCAGTTATGTAGAATTTTTTATAATTATTAAACAAGATTCCTAATGTTCAGAGTACTTTATACTGTTCTACCTAATGGACAACAACACGACAAATTCAACATCTTCATCATCATCATTTATCACCTGTCAACTTGTATAGTAGAATAGCATGTATGGGATCACACATATCCATATATATCTCCAATGTCACCACCACAACCAAATTATTGAGCCATTAATAATTAATAACCACCACACACAACACTTATTAACACGATAATTACGCAAACAAAGAAGGTTCGCGTAAATTTCTGGTCCGGCTTCTAATAAACTCACAATCATTTACTCGGAAAACGTGTGAGACTAAAAGTCAAGAATAATTAGTTAGAGAAAGCGATAAGAAGAAGCGATGCATGGCACGAGCAGCTAGCTAGATATATAGACAGATATGTCTTCCATATGCACAACCATTTGTCAATCAAGATTTTGATTGATTGAGATCGACTGCTTCGAGATACACAGTGTTGTTAACATAAATGGGTAAATTTATAAAAGTAATTAAATAATCTTATATTATCACTTAAGTTGCAACATATAGCAAACTATATATATAATAGTTGTAATTAAATTATTTTTCTAACAAATTTTAATTCATACAAAATATAAATAATTATATGAATAAATGACTATTTGTATTTATGAAAAATGAAAGCATTGAGATATGTACCTACATTAAATTGAAACTAAAATTGTATCCATGTAAGATGTTTTCCGTGTGACAAAAGTACTTAGTCTTTGAAGAGTTGGAGTGCTACGTAGGGAAAAAAATCTTATGTGGGTATAAATTTAATTTCGATCTAGTGTGAGTATATATGTCAGTATTTTCATCTTTTATAAATACAAATGATTATTTATTCTATATTTAATATGCTTTTTTTTCCTAAAATTATTTTTCTTAAAATATAAAAATTAATTAAAAATAAATATAAATAATTATATCTCTAAGTAACCGGTGATATCGTCTATGGCTATATAAAAATCCATCAGAATTGATGGATCAGAAGCATTTACAATCTAGGTATCGATATGGTGGGCCTCAACTTGTTCATATATACTATAGCTAGAGAATAATCCAAATTACTTTTTGTGTTCTTACACTATTTCTCCATTACGAAATGTTCTCATTTGACACCTGTTCTTATAAATTTTTGACAAGGTTTATTATTATACATGTTCATTGTCATTGTACACAAAAATTATTACAAAGCAGTTATGAACACGTTCATATTAGTCTTACTAAGCTTTACCGTTGAAGCAGTCTATATATGCCACAATGTTGGTTGGTAATGACCAAAGCTAAAGATATGAAACCAAGCAAGCTGCAATAATTAAGAATAATATTATGCTAATGTGAATCTCGTGCATTTTGTTTTTCTATATTTATGAACCATCGAGGAAATTGCTGGTTACTGAATGAAATGTCTACACAAAATTAAATCAGATAGATTATACATATATAGAGCATGCATCGAAGAACTTATGAGATATATGAGAGAGAAGGAAAGGTAGGTTAGGAGCATCCCATAAAGAGTGAGACAGAGAGACATAGGGCATATCAAAGGAAAGAAAAAATGTTATATAAACTAATTTTGTGTATATTTTTTTTATATTAAAAATAATTGATAAAAATAGAAAATAAAAATAATCATTTATTATATTTTTATGCTTAGCAACTCTCATAAAATCAATTTTAAGTATTATTTTTATTTCTAAAAAATTATTTAAAATTAAAATTTATATTTAAAATTATCTTTAAAATGATACTAATATCAGTAGAAAGATACGGTATTATTTAAAAAAAAGCTCAGTGATATATACTATTTGTATAATTCATTAAATTCATTAAATAAATATTACAATATTGTTATTGTAACAAAAACTCAATCAAAATATACTCAAATAAATTAGATGTATTGTACTCATGCGCTTTATTACTCTATTTATTTATTATTTTCTTATCAATTTAGTAGAAAAATGAATATAAATCGTAAGTTTTTTTTTCAATTATTTATAAAATTTTAACTTTTTTTCCAATTCAAATAATGCATAAAATTTTCAATCTTCACATCTATAAAATTCTAATTTTGTAAATTTTTGAAATAACTAAAAAATAATTAAAATTTAAATTGAAATAAAACCAAGCACATTGGAGTGACAAATCTCACATTAGATTTTAAATTAAATTTTCTGATTGTCCTATAAATATTTATATGGCACTTTGTAGACTCAAATGAAATAAAATTAAGGTTTTGTTTAGTAATTTTTTTAGAGAGGTGTTTGTATTTTTTAAAAGCAAAAATACTTCATTTTGTGTTTGGTAAATAAAAGTTTATGTGCTTATATTTGTAATTTTTAAAAGCCAAAAGTGCTCTTAAAAACACTTAAGAAAGAGCTTTTTAAAGTTGCATTGTACTTATCAAAATTAAAAAGTCTAATATAATCTCATATATTAACTAATATTTAAATTTAATTCTTACATTAATGTTTATTATAATATTTTTAAATTTTAAAATTTATTTTAACAAACGTACTTATTATTACTTATGCTTATTAAAAGCTATTTTTTATTTAATTTAGCAAATACATATACTATAATTTTTAAAAAATAAAAAGTTTATCAAATTAAATATTAAAAATACACTAAATTATTTGAGATATAACTCTTTGAAAATAAAGTTAAAACTTATTTTTCTTAGATATACTTCAACGGTAAAAAATATATAATATAAATATTTTGGTATTTAAATTAGCAAATACAAAATATTAATTACTAATGAATTATAAGTTAAATGATATAATATTTTTTATATTTATCTAAAAAGTTGCGAATTCGAGTCTTACTATTTTTAGTAAAAAAAATATAGAGTATTAATTCTGTAAAATATTTTACGATAAAAAAAGCTGTTAAAATTTTGATATTTTTTAATTATGGGATGAGAAGGAAAGGAATAATAAGAGAAGGGAGCATGGAGGGGGCAGGAAAGCAGAAGAAGGAAGGTGGAAAAAATGAATTATTGGGATCGATAATTGTGAATGAAGGGTGATGTGATATATGTATGTTGGTACAAATATAATAGTAGGTAGGTGTGGTACCGTATGGAAAGTGAATGAGTAGCACCCTGAACGCGCGTGCCGTCCGGAGAGGGAAAGATAGAATTGAGAGAAGGACATAATAGCTTTAATTTTATGAAATATAGAAACAAATTAAATAGTAGAGTTACAGTGGTGAGTGGTGTCGCATTCATCACTAGTTAGGAGTGCAAATAACATAACATACCTTTATTCTTTCTGTGCTCACCGGGCACACTGGAAAACGACGCTACCTTCACATCTTGGGCAACGCGGGCATTGCGGGCACACCCTAACTTCCTTCTTCTCTCTCTCTCCCTCCTCCTGAAATTCTCTCTCTTCTCAATCACACCAAAAATCTTAGCTTAAATGTTTTATTAACTTATTTATAATTTAATATTTCAAATTATAAAATTTGACTTCAAAGTTTCAGGGTTAAAAAATTAACTATTGGTCCTGAATTTCTTAATAATTTATCTCTCAAAAATACAATTGATACAAATTAAAAATTTAAAAATAAAATTAAAACAATATAAAATTTAAGAATATTTTTAAATTTTTTTTATAAACTTCAGAACAAAGAATACTTTATTTAACATAGCACGGTCTTATTATTACATCATATTTAACTAAAAATAATAAATCCCAGTACAAATCAAAATTAAATAAAAAATTTTCTGTTTTAAAAAGGAGGGAAACTAATGAGATGAATAAATTTACAAGGGCCAAAATTAATTCCAATGATAGATAATAAATAAATTGAAATATATAATTGGTATAGATAGCATTATTTATATATATATATTTGTACTTATTTTGTGGTTGTTTCACATAATAAGGAAAGAAAGATATTCGCATTTTTTTTACCTTAAACTTGTTGAAAATAACATTTTTAACTTTTTCTTTTCTCATCTTCTCTTTGTCTTTCTCCTCCATGCATGGCTTTACACGTTCACTTTGTTGGCGCCCAAATCGTTATATATCATGTACAAAACATTTTCTTCAAATGAACTTTTCAAGTTAAAATTTGACTGAAAGATCTATAGGAAGAAGTTAATCAAAATATGAATGATGATAAAAATTTCATAGATAGAACTAAAAAGAAAGTTTAGTGAGATGGACCTTCCTTCGTCACCTAATGACAATTAATAGGAGGTGAAAACTCAGGTGCAGTCGATTTCACGTGAAAGTTGATAATTGAGAGCTGGTAGATGATTTAATTTGACTGATTTGACTAAATTTTTATCTAACGGCTCTCAACTATCAATTTGACGTGAAGTGGATTGCACCTGAGTTTTCAGGTTAATAGGGGTTAGAGTAGTGGTAATAAGTACAATCAATCTATCATAATTAGGATAAGCAAATGAGAAATTAATCAAATGCACGGTATTCTCTTAATTAGCATGGGACACAAACACTAGTACCAAGTACATATTTAAATTTGTAGTTCTATATCATTAACTAGGGTATGTATTTCTTTTGTCTTTAATTTGAATCTAACTATACAACACTATATGTACAAAACAGTAATACCTATATATCCTATCTGTCAAGGTGTGTGTATATATATGTAGTTCACAGAGAAGTCATTTTTTCAGTCTATGGTTTATACATTTGTGTAGTTTCTTAGCCTCAAATGTATATAGGTACAAAGTAATAATGTTGAAAAGAAGTAAGATCCATGATGTTTTGAAAGAAATAGAGAGGGGGTGTGATGTATATGGATGGTTGTTAATTAATTTTGTATGTATTGTAGCTTTTTATTCCTCATCAATAATCCTCACATAACATAGGAATATAGGATGGACCCTACCATAAAAGCAGCAAAACATGCATAGTATGGTCATCCACGTTCCACAACAAGATTGATTGAGGAGTGAGAATTCCAAAGAAACAAGAAAGAAAGAGAGAGAGAGAGAGAGAGAGTTCAAAGCTGACAAAAGCTATCGTTGTTGGGCTTACAAGATTCTTTATATGGACCAATATAGGGACTTAATTTTCTGCTTTCCAAATTAGAACTCACAAAAATACATGACCAACAAAGCCATTATCAGAGTTTTCCCCTTTACCGTTACCCCCCCAAAATACATTAAGGCTTTATTATTATTTTTCGGTGCATTCTATGGTGTCACTATAGAGCTTGGAATGGCTATGCAATTGACAAGTCACAACTTCCATGAGTTTCCATCTGCATCGGAGAATTCACTCTTATTATCTTAGAATTAAATTATGAATTAATTACATCGTAAAGATTCTAATTATAAAAACAATTATATTTTTGATATATAAAAATCTTGTATCATGTGTCATGTTCTGATCCATCAGTCAATTCATAGTTACTATATTCATACTAGAAGAATTGAAGAAACTATTGTTATTATTTTGTATATAGCATGTAGGCAAGCACATTGTATGTTGAGCGATTGAGAAATGGTCACAATAATATCTGATCCGAAAGCTCCACTATTCAACTCAAAAACAAATGGGAGGCTATCACAATCAAGCTATTCATAATTTGATTATTATATATTGTCCCATTAGAGCAATTATGGTTACAATAATAACAAGTATATGGGCTATGTTTCAGTTAGTGGTAGATGACGTCTACTAGATAATAATGGGGTCTAAGTTACATCATTTCACATCCTACTATACACACATAATACAAATTAAAGAAGCTAAGACAAGTGAAGCATAGCAAATATGTGTTTAGCTTCTGTTTTTGTCACTTACATGATATAAAATATAATAATGTTAACTATATAAGACAATAATAAGCATATAGTTTTCTATCTTTAACAGTTATTTGATCACAACCTTAATTTATGAATTAGGGTGATGGCAATTAACATACATGTTATATAGAAATCACATACACCAAAATGAATAACATACGCATGTTATTCCTTTCTATATGTGATCCTTTAGGACCATTACAGTGCCTATCTAGAAGCCCAAAATTATATTGAAAATAACACCTCAAGCGAAAAAATCTAACATACATCTATTGTTTTTCCAACATTCAAACATGGCCTCTCTGTATACTTACTGATAAAGGAAAAACGAATTGAGATAAAGGAAAAAAGATTACAACAATGGGTAAGCATGTGTATGTCAGATTCAAGACCATAAATTAATATCACATGATGCGGCTTTTGGGACCTGAGGATCTCGCTAAAGCAAATTTGAAATTTAAACAGTACAATCTTCAAAGGAATCAAAACTTTGATCTTATTTAGAATAATTTAATTTTATATATTAACTAAATTAATTAACTTTTAAGGAGGATATATATATTGAAAAAGACGTATATGGACACTCCTAATAACACATCTAGATAAAAACTTTATCAAACCTACTCGGTCTTGTGGGTCTATATGAATCAATATTCAATACTTTTTAATAAATGGTAGAAGTTTAAAATAAATTAAAGAGTCAAATTGTATTAGAATATCCCCACAAGGTTTTATTTTATTTCCTTCTAGTTTTTTTTTGGTGACTATTTCCTTCTAGTTTAAATAAAGGGAGACATGCATTATTCAGATGCTAATTAATAAAAGGTGTTTGCAATGTGGTGAAGGTAAGAGAAAAGCTCTTGAGGTTTAGAGAACATGGGCATATGATCAGCTTCAGCAATATTTTTCACTTCGATTTCTGGGTTCCCTTCAATCATTGACAGTTGAAAATCCTTCTTCAACACTTGGTCTTGTTCGCACACTATGTATATTTTGGCCACACTCCCATACTTGTCCCTTGTAACTCTTGTTTGCTCTCGTAACATTTCTTGGTCTCCATAGACACGTGTTGGTCTAAGCAATGACATTGCTAGGGTCATATCCTGCTTATGTCACCGTTAAATTGATTTCATTAGCTTTGTTTTTATTAAAATGAATCAGCTAATTAATTGGGTTTACGTGTTTTAAAAGGTTTGAAAAATCAAATACTTACCTCAACTGGAGACAGTTGATATAACTTGGATGCTAAGAATTGAGGCCCAAATATCACAGATCCATTTGGGTTAATAGTATTGTGGGCGTTCTCGTCAAACAGAATCTTCGAGTCCATATTAGAGTCCAGTCTTTGGTTATACTGCGAATTTCGCGAATGAAATCATTTTAAGGTTCCGTGAATTTATTCATGTACAAGTTTTCTTTCGCATAAAATAACACCACTACTCAAATTCACCTAGTTTAGCACAACTGAATACCAATTTTATTGATTCGTGAATAAAAGGGATATCAATACAAGAGTTTTTTTTTTTTTTGGGTAAGAAATAAAAAAACATTTCTTGCATAGTACGACTACCAAAGTAGAAACTAGAAACCAGAAAGCCATTTTTTTCTGGGCTAAGCAGAAAGGTAAAATGGACAAACGGTTAGAATTTTTTATTTGGACGTGAACTTGGTTTACATTAAGAGGTTAACTAGGACCAAAGCATAATATTGGGTTGGGCTTCTCTCTCTCAAGAAAAGGCACAAAGAATTTGAAAACCTATATGTCACATCTAAAACAAGGTCAATTGTAAAAGAATGTAATTAGGCCTGTGGGCCAATAAAAAAACGAATATGGACAGAAAAAAATCCTTATGGCAATTATCTCGTGGATATTTCTTTTTTTTTTCCTTTTATGGCAATAAAATTTGAATGATTTCCTCCCAAGAAAAAAAAAATGATTGAATTCAAGAATTTGTTTATGGCTAGGTCTCTGGTGGTCACATCCGTGGTGGCTATGCTGACCAGCCAACAAAGAGATGACACGTGATAGCAGAGGTTGGGTTCATTAATTTTTTTTTTATATATTATAAAGGGGCAAAAGTTGAGAAAAAAAAAACTTAATTACAAACAAAACGAGGTAAGGTAATCCCTCTATCATCTTCATTCAAGATTTTTACTACTTCAGGAGGAGGCATATCTCAAAATATAAAATTTGATTCTATCTTTAAACTTATTTTTGTAAGGTAATTTGTACATTTATTACCTTCTCTATAATTTTGTGTAAAAAATATGTTCTAATCCTTCTCATGTTATTTATCTCTCTAACATTTGCATTGGGATGACTTTCCAATTCCTTTTCTCCATTCAAAAGGCTGACTACTGCTGCAGAATCAATTTCCACCACCACTCTCTTGAAGCCTATGGTCCACACTAAATTAAGGTCATTTTTCACTCCCCAAAGTTCTATCAGAAACGCTGTTCCAGCCTTTATCCTATGAGTGAAACCTGCGATCCAATTTCCTTCTTCATTTCTGAGGAGACCGCCGCACCCAATAACAGCCGGGTTCCTTTGCGTTGTTCCGTCAATGTTCAATTTAATCCAACCCTTCGGAGGAGGATGCCAGCCAATGTTTCTCTCAGTTCTTCCTCTCCGCTTTCCTACCAGGTAATCCTTCTCTAATGCTTCTTTAATATCTTGCACCTGTTTGTAGATTTCTTGATGTGGTTGTTATGGTTTGTTGTAACTAGTATCATGGATTTCTTTATATATTTCTCCAATACCAAATTCTCCAACAAGTTGTTATGAAGGTATCTAGCCAAATTAGGTTATCGTTCTTCCCTAATTGCTTATGTAAATTCACTCCAATCTAGTCCTCCCAGTTTGATTGGAAAAAGCTTGGGATTTCATTACTTTTCAGCAAATTGACCCATATGATGGATGCTTTGAGACAATTTCTTAGAGCATGTAAAGTATCTTCTATTCCACTATTGTAGAGAGAGCAGTTTTCTGTACCACCAAATATCTTTGCTTTTCTTTGGTTTGTCATGATTCTCCTGTGCATAGCTGTCCAGAGAAAAACTTCAGTCTTTTGTGGTCCCTTCAACTCCATACCTTTTTTCAAATGGTATTCCCTTCTTTCGACCAATTCCTGAGAGATTTATATGTAGAATTTAAAGAGAAATCACCATGCTGTGATAGTTTCCATCCAATTTGGTGCGCGTACGCAAATTCCACACCTTTTCGTACGGCAGTACCAGCAAATGATGCGTGGGCATCTTTTCTATCCTTTTCTAGTGAATTTGCATCTAATTTCTTGAGTTTAATAAAGAATTAATTATCTTTTAGCCAATATGGATGCTACTTTGAGTCTTTTGCAATTTTATTTATTTTAGGTAGCATTCGGCTGGATTTGATGGAGTTTCTGTAGCACAAAGGAGATGGCAGCGAGGAGTGACGCGTACGCGTCACTGACGTGTGCGCGTGATTTGGGCTTTCCATGGCGACGCGTGCGCGTGATTGACGCGTACGCATGATTTGAAAAATTTCACAGCGACGCGTGCGCGTGATTGACGTGTACGCGTGACATGCGAAGAAGACCAGCGACGCGTGCGTGTGACCGACGCGTCTGCATGACTTGCGAAAAAGACCATCGACGCGTACGCATGACATGCGCCGCGTGAAGAAAATGCAGAAAACGCTGGGGGTAATTTCTACGCTCCATTTTAGCACCCAAGTTAGGCGCGGATCCAGTGAAGCCAAGTGGTCCCCACGTTACAAGACGCGGAGTAGTTAGTTAATTCTGATTTAAATTCAAATTTGATTTTTAAAATAGGAAAAGATATTATCTTAATTTTAGATATTATATTTTAAATTAATTAGGATTAGTTATAAAAAGGGGAGACTTCTCTTATATTAGGGAGGCCCCGGAGATCTTCCAATTCTATACAAATTTATATTCCGCATTCCATGAGCAACTAATCCTTCATTGTTAAGGTTAGGAGCTCTATCTATTTGTATGGATTGATTTTATTGCTTTTTATTTTTTAATTTATGCATGGATTAATAATTTAAGAATTGTTTTCGCTCTTTATCTTATGAATTTGGGTGGAACGGAAGTATGATACTCTTTCTATTTGAGTTCTTGTATAACTTGGAAAAGCTCTATACTTGAACAACAGCTTGAAAATAAATTCTCCTAAATTTTAATTATCTGAATTTAACAGGATACGTGACATATAATCCTTTTATTTCTTGGGTAGTTAGAGTTTTTGTGGCATATAAACTAGAATTGATTATCACCCTCTAATTGGAATTAATTGACCAAGGAATTGAAAGTTAATGAATTTTAGAGGAGACTAGGAAGGTCTAAGGAATTAGGGTCTAGTCACATACAGTTTGCCATAAATTAAATCCTACATAATTAAAATAGTTAGTAAGAAAAGTAAATCCAGAAAAATAGATAACTCTGAAGCCTTAACTGCTTTCTCAATATTTTATTCTCAACTTATTTATCTGCCTATCTTTAATATTCTAAATTTACTATTAATGCTTTTGAACTTCCAAACACTATTTTCTGTTTGTCTAACTAAGCCTATTAAACACTATTGTTGCTTAATCCATTAATCCTCGTGGGATCGACCCTTACTCACGTAAGGTATTACTTGGTACGACCCGGTGTACTTGTCGGTTAGTTTGTGGTTGTATAAAACACCGCATCAACAAGCGCACTGGGTCGTCCAAGTAATACCTGAGTGAGTCGGGGTCGATCCCACGAGGATTGTGGTTTGAAGCAAGCTATGGTTATCTTGCAGGTCTTAGTCAGGCGGAATCAGAAGGTTGTTGGATGTGGAATTGTATTAGGACTTTTGGATTCAGCAATAGGGATATGTTAAAGGATTGGAGTTGCTTTGTCTTTCTGAATTAACCCTGGTACTACTATCTTTTCTGCTTGTGAATGATCTTCTTCTATGGTAGGTTGTATGTGATCAATGACATGGGCCGTGGTCATTGATCTCCTTTGCTACAGATTGAATGCCATTCGCCATGGTCATCCAATCTAACGAAGGGTGAAGTGCATAGCAGTTCATTCTCCTGGCGATCCTACTCAAAATACCATAGACAAGGTCGAATCTTTCGGATCAAAGAATGCTGCTTCTTTGGATTCTATCCTATACCACGAAGACCCTAATCTCCCCAGAAATCGGGTGAACTGGTGTCTCGAGAAGTCCGCAACGAAGTCGTGGATTAACCGTCTAAGAGATGTATAAACATAGTTGTTGGCTCCTGCTTTCCAGTCACGTATTCACACGAACCCAAGTAAACGCAGGTGTTTGTCAGGCACCTTCGTCTTAATGTTATGAACAGAGCTAATTTGTCAGATCATCCTATTCACCACGATGAAGATCGGATATACGTCTTAGAAACAGATCAAACACGGATCAGAGAAGAAATAGTAATACTTTTATTAATTCGTAGGACTCAGCAGGGCTCCTCCCCTCAACCTAGGAGGTTTAGAAACTCATGCTGAAGTAAGAATGTGTATAAGGTTTGAAATATGATCCAAAAGCTGTAAATTACATAAAATAAATCCCTTAAATACTAGACAGATGACTTGTAAGGGTGAAACAGTATTTAGTGCTAAAATCCACTTCTGGAGTCCACTTGGTGAGTGTTTGGGCTGAACTTTGATAAGATCCACGTGCTATGAGATCTCTTGGGTGTGGAACGCCAGCTAGGGAGTCCTCTTTGGGTGTGTGTACATTGGTCTCTGCTCTTGGGGCGCTGGACGCCAATTTTGGGCTTTATAATCCAAAGAAAAGTATGAAATATTATATATTGCTGGAAAGATCTGGAAGTCAGCTTTCCATAGACGTTGAGAGAGCTCCATTTGGACTTATGTAGCTCCAGAAAAGATTTTATGAATGTAGGAAGGTCAGATTTGGACAGCATCTACAGTGCTTTCTTTATCTCTGAATCAGACTTCTGCTTGGGGAGCAGGGATAACAATGATTTTTTCTACAATATTTGGGGGAAGGTTTTGGTGGAGCTTGTCTATATCCCAGTCTCCATTTGGATTTATCCATTCCCAAACAAAACTGTTAGGGTCAATTGAGTCAGGATTTAGAGCCAAATTGAATAGACAACATTCTTCTTCCACCCATTGATGTTTCCAAAAAAGAGTTGATAGCCCATTTCCAATGTAGTAGGTGGAGAAATTTTAAAAAATATGCCATAATTTCATCAACTCCTTCTAAAGAGGCGAATATGTAGTCTTCACTTTGATTTGATTGTTCAAGCTTCCTCCATTACAGTACTTATGCCTTAACACTTTTACCCACAACGCTTCTGAATTTTCTTTGGCTTGCCATAAAATTTTGAGTAAAAAAGCATCATTTACTATTGTTAGGTCACGAAATCCAAGGCCTCCTTCATGTTTTGGCTGACAAAGAGTTTTCCACCTAATCAGATGCATTTTTTGTTGATTGTTGTCCTCACCCCAAATGAAATTTCTTTGGATCTTTTCTACTTCTCGGCAGATTCTTCTCGGAATCCTCTCATGTTGCATATTAAAATTTATGGCTGGACTCAACACTGATTGTGCTAGAGTTAATCTCCCTGCAGGGACAGACATTTGTCCTTCCACCCCTTAAGCTTATTCTGCATTCTTACCAACATGTCTTTATAATTTTCTTTCCCCTTCCGATTATTTGTTATCATACCCCACAAATATCTGCCTAAGTCTCTTTCTTCTCTAAACCTGGTTAGCTTTGTTATCTCCTCTCTGGTCTTTGGTTGGGTTTTCTTTGGAAAAACTATGGAAGACTTTTCTTTATGAATCCTCAACCCGAACACATTACAAAACGTCTCCAACACTTCTATGACTCTAGTTATTTATTCCATAGTTGCCTCTGTAAATAGCAGCAAGTCGTCTGTGAACATAAGATGAGAGATGTCTGGTCCTTCTCTTCCAACTCTAATAGCTTTCCATCCTCCATTTTGAACCTGCTCTTCAATGAGATAAGACAGCGCATCCATTGCAATGACAAAGAGATAGGGGATAGAGAATCCCCCTGCCTCAGCCCTCTGATAGGGGTAAATTCCTCAGTTCTGTTTCCATTCCATATCACACTGTAATTCACTGATTGGATGCAGTTCATGATTAGGTTTATAAAGTGGTCAGGGAACTTGAAATTCTGAAGCTTTTTTTTTATGAATTCCTAATTAAGCTTATCATAGGCTTTTTCAAAATCAATTTTAATAACCATAAATTATTTTTTCCTTTCATCTTCGTCATAATGTGTATCATCTCTTTTGCTATAAGAATGTTGTCTTGTATGTTCCTTCTGGGTATAAAACTGGATTGGTGAACTGCGATCCTGTCATTTAGGTATGGCTTAATTCTGCCCACCATGATCTTTATTATTACTTTGTAGCTAACACTACACAAAGCAATAGGCCTGAATTGGTTGATGAATTCGGGGTTGTTGATCTTGGGAACCAGGACAAGGAGAGCATTGTTACACTCTTTGATAAGGTTGGGATTCCTCCGGCAGCTCCAGATAAAATCACACAACTTGCTCTTCATAACTTCCCAATTATTTTTGTATATGAGGGCTGGAAATCCATCACTTCCAAGTGTTTTTAGGGATCCAATGTTGAATAAAGCCTTCTTGATTTTCCATTCTATAGGTGTTGATATGAATTTCCTGCAATCAGCATCACTAAAGTCAGGTAACGTTATTGTTAAATTATCAATTGGACAAAAAGTTACCTTTTCTTGATAGATTCTCTGAAAGTGGTTGATGATATGAGTCTTTAAGGTATCTTCATCTTCTATCCAATTTCCGTTTGTGTCTCTCAACTTTAAAATCTTATTCTTTCCTCTTCTTATGATGGTTTTGGTATGATAGTATCTAGTATTTCTATCTCCCTCGATAATTCATTTTTGCCTAGATTTCTGCATCCAAAAGGTTTCCTCTCTATCCAAAATATCATTGAGTTCTTTATTTAATTTTTGCTCTAACTCCTCCAAAAAGGGGTTATTTCCATAAGAGGCACTCCTTTGGATCCCTGTGATTCTGTTCAATATAGTTCTCTTAGCTTTGAAAATGTTTCCAAAAATATCTTTATTCAACTTCAACAGATCATCCTTTAGGTTTCTTAATGCCAAAGGGAGGGTGTTATCTCTGTTCCAGCTGTCTTTGAGGCAGTTTTGAAAGTCTAGATGGTGAGTCCAATAGCCTCAAATCTAAAGGGCTTTTTGCCTTCTCCGTTAATAAGCTTCACATTCCAAATGAGGATGGGATGATGATCTGAGTTTGTTCTGGTAAGAACTTCAGTAGTCGCTTCATGAAATCTCATTTTCCAAGAGTGGTTTGATAGGGCTCTATCCAATCTCTTAAAGACTCTGTCTTGATCTTCCCATTTAGGACCTTTCCAGGTAAATCTAGGGCCAACGAACCCCAGATCTATGAGTCCCCAACTATTGATCCAATTGGAAAAAAATATTGCACGCTCTGATATTCACTGCTGCCCCTCCTTTCTTTTCCGATGCTTCCTTAATTTTATTAAAATCTCCAGCTACGAGCCAATCTCCTACCATTTAGTTTGCAATGTGCAAAAGTTTTGGCCACAAAATTTTTCTGATTTGATTATTTGGACTAGCATAGACCTCAGTTAAATACCACTATTTCTCTCCGTGGGCTTGAACTCTAACATGTATATATTGACTATGCATTTCCATCATGGTGATGTGAACGTCCATCCTATTCCAGAGAATCCAAATTCTACCCACAAACCCTTGAGCTTCCTCTCCAATGGATTTAGTAAAACGAAGATGTTGAATAACTTTAGAGGCTGTATCTCCACTACATTTAGTTTCAAGAAGAATAGTGATGTCAGGTTTGTATTAGTTTATCATATTTTTAAAAGTGCGTCTAAAGGTACCACTAGCCGCACCTCTCACATTCCAAATTAGACTAATAATTAGAAAGAAATGAAAAAATAAATAAAAACCAAAGGATACATAAGAGACAACATCAAATTAAGTGCATCTGAGTGTCATCCAGCACACTACTGATTGGGGTTGTAAAATCAACTCCCTTAAGTAAGCTTTGATATGTATCTTTCTCTTCATTCTCTGTCTCCATCATTTCCTTCCCTCCTTCATCTGTGACCATGGGATCAGGTGGCTTTCTTTCATTTGGTGGGGATTGAATTGAGGGTGCAATCTCTTCTTCCATTATTGTTGGTGAAGAGAAATTTTCATCTACCCAATTTTCTTCATAGTGAATGACTTCTTTGTGGTCTTTGTTGTGTGATTTTTTTTATTTGTCTTTCTCCTTCTTTCTTGTATTGTGGTGCTGTCAAGGAAATTCCTATAGCTTTACTACCTATTTTTCTATTATCCACTTCTGTTATTTTTTCTTTGGATTGGGTCTGTTTATTTTCTGCATTCTTTTTTGTTTTGTTTGTGTATTTTCTCTATTTGTAGTTTTGTTTTCCTTTATAGTATCATTGTTATTTCCTTGCTCTTCTCCTTGTGCTACTCCAATCATTTCCTCATACTCTGGTGTCGAGTCTTCCACTTGTAGAACACTATATCAGGACTGGTTTTCTTTGTTGCTCTGATTCTCTTTAGCTCTGCTTGATCCACCTCCCTGTTTGGTTTCTTCATTCTTCTTTCCTCTTTTTGGCCTCTGCACTACCATCCATGCTCTATAGTTGTCATTCTGCTCTATCATAATTTTCTTGCCTTTATCTTTTTTGATCAAATTGTTTTCCATTGTTGGTTCTTCTGTAATTTGCTCATTTTGTTTTTCATACTGATTTTCTTCTTTTTCATATGTGCTTTGTTCGCTGCTTTCCACTCTTGCTGCCACCTCTTTCTCTTTTCTTATATTGCAATGCTGTTGATCATGGTCTATTCTTCCACATGAAAAACAGATTTGGTGGATTCCTTTATACTCCACATGGTACTCTTCTCCATTAATCAAATACTTTTCCATCAAAGGTTTGGTGAGATCTACCTCTACACATAGTCGGGTGAATTTTTCTCTACATAGATTGGCTGTGTTATTGTCAACCTTCTCCGTTCTTCCAATAAGATTACCTATTCTCCTTAATATGGTTCTGTCATAAAGCTCAATCGACAAACCCGATAACCTCACCCATGTTGTGATTTTGTCAATTGTAGCTCTTAGTGGATTAAAATTTGGCTCCCACAGTCTGACGGTTAGGTAGTGGTCATAAACCTTCCAAGGCCCTTCCATGAGGAAAAAGTCAAAATCCTCACTAGGATAGAATTTGACTAGATAAAAATCATTGCTCAAGTCGATAACGTCTATAGTTCCTTTTTGCTCCACATGGTCTCTAACCTTCTTTTGATAGCAGCATATCCCACCCTTCTACCCATCAACTTCACTATTAAGGTATTCCACCATGGCTTTCAAAGCTCTCTCTCAATAGCATCGCTAATGACAATATTATAGAGGCCCTCTTTTGTCTTCTCTACTCTTATGTTCTATGTGTTGCAAGTGTCAGTTTTTTCTCCCCGATGCCTTTCTCTTCTTTGTCATCTTCACTGCTTATGTTTCCTTCTTTACCAAGTTCAATGATGTCTTCTTCCATTTGGTATTTAGTGGTTCTTACTATTTGGGAAAAATATTTTCCAGCTTTAAAGTTTCCCTCTACTTCCATGCTTTCTCGCATCCATTCCTCATCTCTTGGTAGGAGAAGTTGAGTGCCAGTGAAACCTTCTCCATCTTTTCTTACCTTTTTAATGCTTCTCTTAAGTTGGCCTTGTTCTTCTACTGTAGGTTGATGCTCATGAAAGGGTCCCGTAGGACCTCCGACACTGGACATCAGGCGGTGGAAGTTTCAAACGTATAAAAATACAAGAGTTGTACGAAGAGTAAACGGCTAGTTGAATGAGTCAAAAGAAAAAAAATGATTAGCAATAGCAATTACTTTTGGATTTTTACTGTGGGGATTGAATTGTAAATAGAGAGATTCTCTAAGACTAGCAATAGCAATTACTCGAACGGTTATGTTCCACTAAGAAATTATTGTCATTGGAGCATCTGTCATCGTAATGTGTTGACGTTGTGTTGTAGAGTGGAGAGCGGTGGAGTTAATAGTCATTGTTCTAAAATAGGTAGTTAAAGGGGGGTAAGTTTTGGAAGTATTTATGGTTGGTGGTTGGAGATGCGGTGTTAATGGAGGTTATTGGTCTCTGAAATAGATTACGAGTTCCCATGTGAGAACCAGAAGTCACTAATTTTGTCGTAGTTAAATCTGGAAGTAATGACATTGCTGTAGTTAAATCATTCAATTTGTCTTCGTCGATCACCGCTATCCAATCGAAGTCTAATCTTCTTTGACCATAAGCACCTGCTTGCTATTACCATGCCAATTGCTATCGACAATTTTGACGGCGGAGGTGCTCCTTCTTTGAGTAACCTGAAATGCGCTCCAAATGCCAAAGCCATGGTGCGATGCACCATCAAGAACAAGCTAAAAACCCTAACTTAGTCATACCTCATCCTTCACAAACTCTAGAATAAGATTAATGTTTTTAAATTTTTAAATTTTCTAGCATAAATTAATAACCCTTCAAAGAGTTTATCTTTTCTCTTAGTGTTTGTTTTACCATGATTAACAATCTTAAGTTGAAAGGAAAAACCCAACGACTCTTATATGTATATTCTAAGGTTTTGAAAATTAGTTCGAATCGATCGATCAAATTGATGAAATTGGGAACCGGTGAGTCAGTGACAGTAACAACTCGAGCAATAAGAGAAATTGCCTCCTCCGAAAATTGGGCCAAAACTATTATATTGGCCAGAAATTGGTCAGTCTGACCGAATTGGAAATCGACCAATTTTTTAAAAACTACTCCAAATGATGCTATTTCACAAATTTGAAATCTCAAAACCCTAATTTTCATTTTTCCTCAGCTCTCTCTCCCTCCCTCCATGGCCTCTCCACAGCACATAGAAAGAAGCATGCAAGCACGCAGCAGAGAGGAAGACTCTATCTCGTCGCCCTTCTTCAACACCCAGCCACCGCCGTTCGCACTGCGCCATCGTCATCGCAACACGTCTGGTCGCTAAGCCTTCCTGTGAGTTTTGAGCTTCAGCGTCTGTTGTGAGCTTCTGCCACCTCTGTATTGATGTGCTTCCTCCACTGTGCTGCCTCTCTGTCGCTTAGCTTGTTCGAGCTTCAAGCTTCCAGGCCTCGTTTCTGTTCCAACCCGCTGTTATCGCCACACTTCGGCTTCGGTTTTGGCCGAGCTTCCACTGCGGTACCACTGTACTTTTGCTGTTGTTCAAGCCTCATCTGAGCTTCCTCTCTGTCTTGTGTTCAAGGCTTCGAAATCCAGCGTCATCCATTCGAGTTTCAAAATGTCTTTATTGTATTTGGGTTGCTGCTAGTACTTTATTGCTGTTGTTTTTTAGTTTTAATTGTTTTAAATGTTATTGTGGTGTTCATATGAGTTTATGTTATTGTTATTGTTAATTTGTTAATTTATAAAATTGTTGTTGAGATGCCAATCTTTGATTTTGTGATTGTTGGGTTGCTATATTTTTGTGTAATTATTAATTTAAATAATTATTTTTATCTTAGTGTATTGTTTTTTATTTTGTTAATTTGGTATTATTGATAAATTGTTAGAGGTGCTGTGTTTTGGTACTATGATAGTTAGATTGTTGTACTTTTGTTTAATTATTAATTTGAATAATTATTTAGATCTGAGTTATGTTTTTGATGTTGTTATTTTGTTAATTTGATAAATTATTGTTCTTGTAGTGTTGTTTTTATTTTGTAATTTTTAATCTGTATAATTATTGTGATTTGCTATTCATTATTCTTGATATTGGGCCATTGATAATTAAACTTTATTGTTATAGATGATCTCGATGAATTAAATTGCAGTAAGTTTTTTGTATTTTGATTATGGCAAATTTTGATATTAGTATTTTATATTTGGTTGTTTTTTTTTTTGTTATTTGACTTTTGATTTATATTTATATAAAATTATAATATTATAGTTGATATAATATTTTTAATAGTCATAAAAAATATAATATTTTTAATTTTAGTTGAACCAATTAAACTAATAAATTAATAACTAAAACAGGTTGAGGATGGATTCAATTTTCAAAACGTTGATGTAGATTTATCGGTTATCATTGGAGAACACCTTAGTCATTGTAGTGATAGAAATACTGTTCAAATTTTGGGAGAAGAAGAGTAGAATAAGAAAATATTATTATATATGAAGTTGTTTTACATGATACAAAAGTCATGCTATTTATAAAGATACTTTCAACTAATCTCATAAATATTCATCTACTAACTACTAGTTATTACTGACTTAACTTCTAACTACTAACAACTCTAATGATATTTTAATATGTCCCCACAAAAAATGGGAAGGAAACGTCGGGACGACCGGCAATGTTTTGAACAGATAGATAAAGAGAGGAAGAAACAAGACTACTTCTCTCATTCTGTGTTTGAGAGTGAGACAACGAAGAAAGAAAAAGAAGAGAGAAGAAAGGAGGCGTAGGAGACGCCGCGACGACCGGCAGTGTTTTGAACAGATAGATAAAAAGAGGAAGAAACAATGCTACTTCTCTCATTCTTTGAGAGTGAGACAACCAGAATAAAAAAGAAGAGAGAAGAAAGGAGACGTCGGGACGCCGCGACGAACGGCAGTGGATTGAACAGACACAGATAAAGAGAGGAAAAAAATGTACAGACAAGAGAGGAAAAAAAGAAGAGAAGAGAAAATAAGAAAAAGTGATGATAACAACAAACTTCGAGCGGCGCGTGAAATAACAGGTCTCGATGACCATAATTTTGGGTAATAGAAGGAGAGAGGGGATGATATAATCAAGACAACATCAGCTATTGAAAACAGGAAATCATCAGTTTAGAGGAGAAGAAACAGCACAAAGGTTGGATTTTCACTAGAATGAATATAGAAAGGGCTAGTGGGATTTTGTGCTATGTTAGAAGATGATTCTGTCATTAGAGAGGAAGAAGACGGAGACTGATTATTTGAGTTTAAAGAAAAGTATGGTGATTTTTCACCGAAAAACTAATGGTTTATCCTCTTCAAAAAAGATATCATGACTCTGATATCATATTGAATTTTTGGGAGAAGAAGAGCAGAATAAAAAGATATTATTATATATGAAGTTGTTCTGATGAAGTTGTTTTACATGATACAAAAATCATGTTATTTATAAAGATATTTTTAACTAATTTCATAAATATTCATCTACTAACTACTAGTTATTACTGACTTAACTCCCAACTACTAACAACTCCAATAATATTTTAATAAATACTACAGCCACCACATAACGCACCTTTGTATATACTGTATCACTGTGTTCTTTACTACTAAATAATTTACTGCTGGCATTGTAAATCTCGCGTACAAATTATAATCATGTGTATTTGAGGAGATATTGGATGATGAAGAAATAATATTTGTATTATGAAGGAAGGAATAAGAAGAGGGCAGTTATTATCACCTCTTGGTAGAGAGTGAGAAAGCCTCGGTCAGGGGAAGGCATGAAAGCAGATAGAAAGACAGCAGCTGCAATCTTTTTTGGAAACAATTCCATGGCCATGGATATGCAGATACCGCCGAAGCTGTGACCCACCAATATCACTCTCTCCTCTGACTCTGAAGGCAGAGATTCCAGCAACTCCATCAGTGGCTCCACATATTCGGTTATGGAAGCCAGGTCTTGAACCTTCTTTGGATGGATCCCGGAGGCAGCCATGTCCGGGGCTGTCACTTTGTGACCACCAGATTTCAACAAAGCAGATACCTTATACCAGCACCAACCGCCATGGCAGGCACCATGAACCAACACAAAATGCCTTCTCTTCTTGTTGCTCTCCTTCTCCTTTTCCATATCCATATTGGTTTTCTAGTTACTTCTCCTTGCTCCGTCACTGTTGTATGATGTAAACCTTCTAATGCGTCCTGCCAAAAGTTTTCTTACCAATTCAATTACGTAATGATACAGGGTAAGACTATTAAGTATGACAGCTATAAAACATGAATTTAATTTTCTAGTTTTACGCAAATAAAATTGTGTATTATTATATCACTAAGAAAAAATTTAGGAACTAACTATAATATAAGTTAACTAAATAAATTTTATTTTATTTTTTATTTTAAAATCCAAAAAATTAAAATAATAAAAAAAATTATTTTTTGTAATAGACCTATTTTTTAATATTTGAATAGAATTAGCTCTACTCATAGTTAGTTCGTTAGTAAAATTGCGTTCATAAAAATGACTTATTTATTAATAATTAAGAGTCGACTTTTTATATTTATTTATTTATTATATTATCTAGCTTCTTGAAAACAGTTTCTGTGTGTATATACAATTTTTTTTCCTCTTGATGTATCCGGCATTCGGGTGTTGCCGGCCACACAGCTTTCCAAAGACAGTTAACTATTAACACATAGGACAATATTGAATACATTTATTTATGGATATATCTTCATTATTCATAAAAAATCTAGAGATATTTATAAAAATGTCAAAAATATCTTTTTTTAAAAAATTAAAATTTAACACATATAATTAATTAAATTATGTTATTTTTATTAAAATTAGGCCGGACAAATCAGTTTAACCAAAAAATTAATAAATTAAATTTTGAACCGATATAAATTAATATTTTTTTTATAAAAAATGAGAGGGTATTGTAATCCTTTTTTATAAAAAAATATATTAATTTAGATCGATTCAAAATTTGATTGATCATTTTTTGGTCAAATTAATTTATCTATCTATCTAATTTTAAAAATAAATAACACAATTTAATTGATCATATGTGTTAAATTTTAATTATTAAAAAATATTTTTAAAAAAAAGACGTTTTAAACGTCTTTATTGATATGTCAAAAGTTAAATATTTGTCAATTGTCAATATTTGTCATACATATTAAGATGCATGCTAATAATAGGTGGTTGCAACGTGGTGAAGGCAAGAGAAAAGCTCTGGTGGTTTAGATAACTAAAGATCCTTCTTGATCGCTTGGTCTTGTTCGCACACTATACTTTGGCCACGCTTCCATGCATACTTTTCCCTTGTAATAACTCTTGTTTGCTCTCGCACCATTGGGCTTACTAGATTTTTGGCACCTCATCAAACATAATCTTCGAGTCCATGTTAGAATATTTCTTGGAAAAACTTTCAAGTGTACATCACACTTATTTACAGTGTTTTTAACCGTTTAATTTTAGGACAATTTCTATATTAAATAATATAGGATCCAAATTTACTAGAATGCATAAAATAAAAAATAGATACTAAAATATATTTTTTTTATAATTTATGTAAATCGCGATAAGAGTTCGATTTACGAATACACGTAATTCGCTATAAGGTGTCGCGGATTACGTGCTAGGGTAAATAAGCATAAACTGCGACAGGGATATCGCGGTTTACGTATGGATGAATAATGTGCATAAACTGCGACAAGGGTGTCGCGGTTTATGCGTTAGTGTTGGTTTTTTTATATGTTTGGTTTCTTCTATCACATGCTCCAGCCGACTAGGTGTATTTATAGTGTCCGGAGGATGCAGAACATGCCTCTGTATGACAGGATCGTACTGTATCTGGAGAGGGCCGGTTTGTACCACCTGGCGAGGCTCAACACCAGGTGGTTCTGGTTGAACGAGCCTTTAGTCAGCGCTTTCATTGAGAGGTGGCGTCCTGAGACGCATACCTTTCATATGCCCTTTGGAGAGTGCACTATCACGCTGCAGGATGTAGCATACCAGTTGGGGCTGCTCGTGGATGGTTTACTTATATCCGGATGCCTTACAGATTTTGAGAAGTTTATGGAAGAAGACAAATCGGCATGGAAGTGGTTTCAGGAACTGTTTGGCGAGCTTCCACCAGAGAATAAGGTCAAGCAGTATATAGTCCACTTCACCTGGTTTCATGAGAGGTTCAGGGTGCTGTCAGATGATGCTATGGAGGAGACCGTACGCATATATGCACGGGCTTATATTATGATGCTGCTTTCCACTCAGTTGTTCAGTGACAAAAGTGGAAACCGGGTTCATATACGGTGGTTGCCCTTTGTGGCGAGGCTTGATGATATGGGCAGCTATAGCTGGGGGTCGGCAGCGTTGGCCTGGCTATATCGTTATATGTGTCGGGTGGCCAACAGAAATGTGACGAACTTGGCAGGCCTCCTGCAGCTGCTGCAGTCATGGATTTTCTGGCAGTTTCCTAGCCTCAAGCCGCGGGGATTCGACACATATTCCTTCCCATTGGCTTCCAGGTATACATATCTTTACAGTTAGACTTGAACTGTAACTTTTTTTATTATGGTTCTACCTGTTAACATTGTAAAACATTGTATTCGTTCAGGTGGGCCACCTACTTGCCGACATCTGACCGCAAGGAGGAGAGAGTCGTCCAGTATCGCCTAGCGTTGGACCGATTAGGCAATTGAGATGTAAGTTTATTCATTTTGTTTTAATTTTTATCTAGTACTTAACTATATATTTGCTAGTTAATGGACTAGTAAATGTATTCTGTCAACATCTGTAGATTATTTGGGAACCTTATGCTTCGCTCGACGTGATGGCTGTTGTTCATCCAGAGATTTTCACAGAGGAGCACAGTCGGCTGTGGCCTGCATGTACTTGCTTGATATACTTCGCCATTATTGAGTGGCACCAGGTGGATAGGGTGCTGCCACAGTTGGGTGGCGTTCAGCACGAGCCTGAGTCGACCTCGAATATAGACTGGCTCCATGCCAAGGATGGGAGGGGTGGAGATAGATGGTTCCCGAGATACTATCAGGTATGGCACCTAATTGGCAGAACAGGGTTGATGCTGTCCTGAGTATCCCCCAGGTGCCTGATCCCGGGCCGTTCGTAGACTTTCTCCGATGGTGGTACAGAGTGGCCCATAGGTTTCTGTTTCCGGATTCCTTGATTGCCGATCCTAGAGCCGAGGAGATCAGTTAGGATGTTGTTCAAAGAGGGACATTATAGGTGCCTTCTAGGGTACCGATGCCAGACGCGCCAGATAACAGGCGCGTCGAGCGGCGACGACGCGTTGGTACCCGGGCTACAAACCGGGAGTGGCGATGGCTGGACGACATGATTCAGGATGACAGATCTGTGGCGACGGAGTCGGACATGCCAATCACCGTGTCTGGCGTGGCCGTCCTCAGCGTTCGAGTGGTTCATCAGGTGTCGCATCTAGTGGTACTGGTGATATACCCGCTAAGCATGCAGGACCGGAGACTCAGGAGGTTCCTCTTACACATGTTTCGAGCTCCCAGATATACCATGAGATCCATGGCCAGATGTATGATGACCTGGCAGGACCGACTTTCACGATGGATATAGACCACGAGGTTGAGAGTTCACAGTTCTATTCTGACTTTGCATATCTCATCCGTGATGACGACCCTCTGCATTTTCAGCAGCAGACCCTACTGGATCAGGTGCCTGAGACCCAACCCCAGATGGACGTTGCGCAGGGGTACCGCCCAGATATGGAGGATATGCAGCGTTACCAGCCGCAGATGTCTGACCCTCATGAATTCCATCCCCAACTACATGTAGACCTGAATAAACCTGCTGGCAGCTCGTATGACAGTTGGTTGGGCATGGGAGGGACGTCTGCATCTGCATATGGCGTGGGCATGCCGGTCGATCCTCCAACACAACAGCGCCAGAGGCCAGCCAGAGTGAGACGGGCCGCTCGATTTGGTACAGGGTGGCATCTCCTGGGCGCATTTGGACATGACTCTGACGAGGAGGATGAGGATAGGCAGGAGCCGTAGCTTACTATTTTATGTTTTCATTGATGAACCTATGTATGTCGGATTTGTCATGTACTTTTGTATTATATGTGTTTGTACTTAGTTTATTTTCGTTGAATTATGTGTGTGTAATGTATGTTTTTGTTAACCATAGACACACTTTATTTTGTGTTTATGCAAATTGCTCACTAACGCATAAACCGCGACACCCCTCTCGCGGTTTCTGTACATTATTCATCCACATGTAAATTGCGACACCTTTGTCGCGATTTATGCTTATTTGCCCTAGCACGTAATCCACGACACCCCTATAACAAATTACGTGTATTTGTAAACTGCGAGACTCCTGTCGCGGTTTACATATATTATAAAAAAATACATTTTGATATTCATTTTTCATTTTGTGTATTCTAATAAAATTATATATACTGTATACTTAAAAGTTTTTTTATAATTTTTCCTATGCTGAGAATTTCCCCAACCAGCTCAATTAATTGATAACTATTAAGGGTGTGTTTGGATTTGCGTTGGAGAAGAGAGAAGCGCGTTTGAGCTTCTTGAACGTTTCATTTTTGTGTTTGGCAACACTTTTATCCTCTAAACGCAAAAGTGATTTCCATTTTCAACCCACGTTTACCAAAAGCTATAAATTCTAGCTTTTCCGTTTAGCTTTTCACGTTCGATTGAAAATTATGTTCTATGTACTAATTATGTCCTTCATTATTCATATGTTTTTTTTTATAATATTTTTTCTAATACTCTCTTATGCATATTATTGTTTTTTATAAAACTTCTATTTTTTTGTTTATATGAATTTTTTTTACTGTTATTGTTATTTCTTTTTTATATAGAATATTTTTTTACTATGATTCTATTAATTCTATTAGAATACTAAAGAATATTGAAAGTACTAAAAAAATATTAAAATTTATTTAAATATTTAAAATAAAATTATAAGATAACATAAAATAATTATTTAAATCATGTTATTTTTTGTAATTTTTCATCTAAAAGTGATTTTGAATAATGTAATCCAAACAATATTTAGTTTACTATAATCCATTTTGAATAAAACTAGCCAAACATAAATCACATTAATACTAATTCACTTTTGATTAAAATTAATTCTACAAAATCAATTTTATACGAACTTCAATTTGTATAATCCAAACAAACACTAAGTTGTCGACTTCCAAGTAAAAAAATTCTTTTTATCGGAGATTCAGAACTCATAACCACATCAATCATGCACCCATCATAGATGTCATAGTGAACAAGTGAATCATGGATTGGGATTACGGATCCCCTGTTCCACACTTTCACTACCGGATTCTTATTTACTTTTTACCAATAAAAACTGAATATTTATTTAAAAAAAAGCTTATAAAATTATTAAATTATTAATATATAAAAATGTAAATAAACGCATGTCTAATTCTTTATAAGATATGAATAGAAACATAATAGTGTAACAGGTGTTCTCTTTCCTTCCTACACCATGCACCATAGTTAAGGAGGTCCACGATAAGTCAGGTGCATTCAACATGTGACCACTCCTTTTTATTAACTTTACAAAGTTTTCACAAAACACATAAGAAAAAATAAATAATTAAATGAGTAATTGTAAAACTTTTATGTAATTGCTGGTCACTGTGAACGAGTTATTATAATATTTAGGTATCCAGCAGTCCAGCGGATTTTTTATTTTAATAAATAAATTAGGACTTCGACAAATCTAGTTCTTTCTTTCAAATATTATGTTCCAAAAGCCAAACATTATTCATGGATATATATATTTAAAAAAATAAAAATAATAAAAAATATTAATAATATCAATAATTCAAACTTTTAACATACAATTAGTATATAAAAAAGTTGGTAAAAGAGATTAAAATAGATCTATTTAATCAATTAGTACTCAAAAAGAGTATATAAAAAATTTTAGATTAAATTATAATTCAATTGGATTGATTTAAATTTAAAAAATAAAAAATTGTACGTATTCAACAAAAGTTCCATGATAAGAATAAATAAAAATTGAAAGATGAAAAGTGTGAAGTTGATGCACAACATAAAAAGATGAGATAACTGTTTGCCATCTTTTCATTTTAATATATTCTACCAATTTTTTTATGTACTAATTACATGCTAAAAGTTTATATTATTGATATTATTAATATTTTTATTATTTTTAATTTTTTATTATTGTTAATTTTTTTTAAATACATCTAAATGAGATATACACATATCGTGTCCACCTGTCTTATCTCGTTTATACTCATACAAAATTATCTCATTTACAGTATAAACAAGATAAAAAAAATATTTATTTCGATAATTATTACAATTATTTAATTTATAAAAATAAAAAACCCGAAGTCCAGCACTAACATCTGGAACCTTTTCTCAAAACTCTCAAATCCATTCATTTATTTTATATATAATAAGGCAATATACTAATTAAGGAGACAATAATTTAATATAAAATTAATTAAAAAATATAAAATAAACTAATTTAAAGTGATTTAAATTTTTTATTTTTCAAATATTATGGATATAATAAAAGCTGTTATCCACCCTATTATTAAATGTGATTGCCAAACTCAAATCAAGTTGGAATTGTAGTTTTCATGCATGGGTACTAAAGTTATTATTATAACAAAATAATTCAACTAAAATTTATAAATAAAAAACAGATGAAACAAAAAATATCAGATTTTTTTAAATAAATAAAATAAATATTTTATTTATTAAAATAAATGTAAACGAAATATACATTTTGTAGCAAAATATGTCGCATCTCTTATCTCGTTTACAGTGTAAACGAAATAAGATTGCACGTATCTCGTTTACAATGTAAATGAAAATGGTAGACGTGTATATTTCGTTTACAATATAAATGAGATACGTGCAATCTTATTTCATTTACATTGTAAACGAGATACGTGAAGAATTATGACGTTTACAGTATAAACGAGATACATTACGACAAATTTTCACCCGTTATAAAAGGATGTGTAACCCTTTATATTTTTCACAAATATTTCTCTTCTTCTTCTCTACTTTTTTTCTTCCAAAATCTCTAGTAGTAGTGAATATTTGGTTGTAAGTGTGTATCCTAATTGTCATATAAGAAATAGTGATATTGGGATGATATTTGAGTGTGAGAATCCTATATGAGAAATAGTGGATATCACTACAAGAAAAACACCCATTCAGGTACACTTGAAAAGTGTAGCCAAAAGTGAAAAAAAAATATGCCTTAGGCTACGGCTACGCTTTTTGGGGTGATTCCTATTCGGCCGTTGCCTATTCTCAAAGGCTACGCTTTTTTGCACCAAGGACTACGCTTTTGATAATTTTTTTTCTAAAACCTAATATTTAGTAATATGATTATATATATAATCCTATTTTTTAATTAAATTAGTCAAAAATTATAAAATAAAAATAAATACATAATAATACCATTCAATATTCTTTAAATAATAAAAATTATCCTTTAACAAAATATATTTATAATGAACTAAAAATATTGGGATGACCATAAATGAGTATTCATACATCTCACACTAAATTAAACATACCCATATCAAAATATACATTAGACCACTTAGAATTTACTACTAATAAACTATAAAAAATTAAAATATTGTATCCTACATAAGTATCTTCTAATAAAAGTTATTAATCTTCTGATAGAAGAGAAAAAAACAAATTAATATCAAATAGAGCATCTAACATCTGCGACTGAATTGAATATATATTGAAGCAAATTCTTGGCTTCTCCTGCGTCCTCTATTCGTAAAGGCCCGCTCTCGTTTTTTTGCCTCGGAAAGCTGAGAAGTCATTGCCATACAATACTGTTCTTGTCATACAATATTGTTCACGAAATAGTCTGATTCCAGCAGTCAAAACACAAACATTTGTGAATTAGAGATTCTTACTAATTAAAGTAATTTACCCATCAATATATAAGATTAAATTACAATGTGTCAAACTTTCAAAATTGACTCTTTGTGCTACTAAAGTACTTGTTTTCTATTTTCTTTCTTTTCCTTTTGAATTCAGGCATTATCATATTGAAATTGGTACAGTAGGTCAGTAGCACATGTTTGAAAGTGCCATTTAAAACTTGAAGTAGATTCACAAAAACCAGGACTGAGAATTATTAGATAAACATTACCAATCAAGAACACATAACACAACATAAGGAATATGAAACCAAATTGCTTTGAAACAGGATATTAGTCATGGTCTCTATGCTGTAAAATCATAATAGTTTATAGCACCAGGGGGAGAGAGAGCGAGAGAGACTACCTGGCACCAGGGAAAAGAGGACGAAGAGAGAACAGTTCAGCCATTATAGCACCCATTGCCCACATGTCTAAATGAGAGACAGAAAATTTAGTAAATAAAATGGTACTTATCATCACTCCAAACAGTATTAATTTGATCATTATCGCTGTTTAAAGCATATACTTACCAACTTTGGAGCTATACAGATAAGATTGAAGTAGCACTTCAGGAGCACGATACCTAACAGAAGCCAGCGTACAACTTATAAACTGCACAACACACAACTGAACAATTTACATACAAAAGTTGAAAGCACTTACCACCGTGTAGAGACATACTCAGTGTAGGGTGGTTGTGAACTGATCTCACGTGCTAGGCCAAAATCAGCAATTTTTATGATATCCTTGGTAACCAGCAAGTTCTCTGCAAAAAAATGAGTATACATTGTGTCAAAACAAAACTTGCAATGAAGTGATAAAATTAATCAGAATAGACCATAGTATAAATCTTTATTTGCTGCACAATAACAACTTCATTAAAATGTCAACCTAAATGATTCATAATTGATAGAAAAAGTTAGGTAATTCTTGAGAAGTTTGAAAAAAAAAGCTAACATACTCAAAAAGCATGTTTTCTATTTTATCATATAGCACATTTAACAAAGGATTCGGATGCAATGATAAACATACTAGGCTTCAGATCACGGTGGAAGTATCCCCGCTGGTGCATATAAGCAAGACCCTGGAAAACTTGAAAACACCAATTCATAACTTCATCCTCAGAAAAGATCTTCTCCCTGTCTTTCATAAGTTGGTACAGGTTGCATTCCTAAATCACCCAAAAAATTGAAACATCAATTACTGGACTTTGCACAAGATGATGCAGACCACATCTAATGAAGAACTGGCCACCCACCATGTACTCAAAAATAAAGTACAGAATGTCACTTTCTCGAATAACTTCCTTTAGCTTCACAATATTTGGGTGGTTCATTTTTCTTAGTGACTGTAAACCAATAGAAATTGAAGTAAGTTATAAACAGAAAATAAAAAGCCATATGGCAAATAAGGTTTCAGAAGGATCGTCAAAATGAGACACCTTGACTTCTCTCAGGTTTATTTAAAGATACCCAATATACCCAGAAATATATAGATAATAATAAGAGACAATCAAGAAGACACGAAAGGAGAGAATGAAGGGCACAGACCTCATTTTGGATCCTGTTGCATAAAGATTCAACCAATTGATTTCTGTCAAATCCCATATTAACCACTTCCTGAAGAAGCTCTTCGTCAATCTGCAAAACCATGATATTTGTGAATTTTGTATATATGAACTGATTATAATATATCCAGAAATTCAAATGAAAATGCAACAACAAAAGCCAAAGTTTAGGTTCAAAATCAGCAACAATATCAACTCAGCCAGAGCATTCCAAATTTCAAATATTCACAAACAAACCAACAAATCATGAAACAAAAACTATAGATATTCAATTGGAGCACCTAAATCTGGAGGAAACAATCCTCAAGGAAACAATCCTCAGCAATTTGATCAAGACACATAGTCTAATCACAATTAAGACACAAAAGCACATAGTCTAATCTAAATAGAAACCGAAACCTGAAGAAGATATTTGGAGAGAATTGCATCCGCACCCTTGGCATCGAAAACGGCATCGATGAAACGCCTGTAGAGACATTGAAATTGAAATTGAAATTGAAATGAGAATGAAATGAAAGTTGGAGAGAGAGAGAGAGGTTGGGAGTATGAACAGGAAGTAATCGTAGAAGCCGAAAGTGAGGACAGGAGCACGACAAGCCCTATCAGCGGCTGATAAACCACTATTTTATGGTTTATCTTATGCTCAATTAAGTGGTTTTTATCAACTCTTTACTCACTTATTCATACAATTCGCATGTTTTACATTTTCCTTTCTGATTTTGTGCTATGATTGAAAACATGCTTCTTTGATCTTATATTTGCTTATTATTAATCCTCTCTTATTACCATTAGATGTCTTGATATGTGTGTTAAGTGTTTTCAGATATTATAGGGCAGGAATGGCTTGGAGGATGGAAAGAAAGCATGCAAAAGTGGAAGAAATACAAGAAGTTGGAGAAATTGCAAAGCTGTCAGCCTGACCCTCTCTCACTAAAACGATCATAACTTGAGCTACAGAGGTCCAAATGATGCAGTTTCACTTGCGTTGGAAAGCTAACGTCCGGAGCTTCGATTTGATATATAATTTGCCATAGTGGCCGTACAGATAGGCGACGCGAACGCGTCATTCACGCGGACGCATCGCATCTGCGAAAATCAGCATGGCAGATTTCGCAAATAGCGAATTCTGGGCTATTTCCGGCCCAATTTCAAGCCCAAAAAACACAGATTAAAGGGTGAAAAGTAAAGGAATGAAGGGGACTTCAGATTATGCTCTCATAATTCACAATTTTAGTTTTAGATGTAGTTTTTAGAGAGATAGGCTCTCTCCTCTCTCTTAGGATTTAGAAATTAGGATTTTTAGAAATTAGAATTTAATTCAACTCTTCATCAGGTTCAATATTTCTTTTACTTTATATTCCTCTTCTACTTTGATATATTTTAATGCTTTTATTTATGTTTGATTTATGTTGCCCAATTGGCTTATGAATATTTTCCATGTTAGATTTTACTGCTTTGAATGAATTGGAGGTATTCCAGATATTTATGATTTTAATTTAGCTTTCTACATTCTTAGCTGTGGTTGATTAATTGTGACTCTAGAGTTATCAGCTCCATTGTTTATTGAAAATTGGATTTCTTCATTTCATTAATTCAAGTTCCAATAACTCTATCCTTTCCCAAGGAAAGACTAGGACCTGAGGAATCAAAATTAATTCATCCACTTAACTTACCTTCATAGTTAGAGGTTAACAAAGTGGGAGAAAAATCCAATTCTCATCACAATTGATAAGGATAACTAGGATATGACTTCTAGTTCTTATACCTTGCCAAGAGTTTATTTTACAGTTATTTATTTATTTTTATTGCTTTGAAAATATACCTGTGCCCATTGCCCAAACTCCCGAACCCTAATTTACAAACTCATAACCAATAATAAGAACATACCTCCCTGCAATTCCTTGAGAAGACGACCCGAGGTTTAAATACTAGGTTATCAATTTTAAAAAGGAGTTTGTTACTTGTGACAACCAAAACATTTGCACGAAGAGATTTTTGTTGGTTTAGAAACTATATCTACAACACGACTTTATAAAATTCTTTACTAGCAAAAATCCTAACGTCAGTGGCGGCGGCTTCAATTGACCCCAGGAGCGACGACAGTGCACGGCGGAACAGCCTCCTTCTCTCTCGCGTCGCGTCTTCGTCCTCTCTCTCCATCTCGTCTGTGAATCATCTTTCTCTCTCTCTCCTCCGAACTCCCTCCTCCACGACGGCAATGGCGGCGGCTGCAGCGGCGTTGCGGCGGTGACCCCCTCCCACTCTCTATTCTCTCAGTCGCGCTCTCATCTCTGTCTTCCTCCTCTTCTCCCTCTGGTTCACTCATTCTCTCGGATCTGGGTGTGTGTGTGTGTGAAAGGGTGCGTGAGTTAGGGTTAGGCATTTGAACAATTAATTGGAAGGTGGGTTAGGGTTAATCGATCGAATTGAAAGGGGAAGGACGATTAGAAGTGCAGAGATAACAATGGTGAGGGCGGCGCAGCGACAAGGAGGAGGGCAAAGAGGAGCGACGGTGAGTGGTCACTGGTGAGTGTGCAGCGAGAGGGTTTCTTCTTTGATGGTGAGAGGGTTTCTGAAGGCTACTAAGTGTGTGAGTTTGCTTTTGGGAAACTGAGGAAAAAAATTTATCAAGTGTAAGCTTTTGGCTTTAGATACATTAGGCATCACTTTTGAAGTGCACCCAAAACTTAATAAATATGCTACTCTTTAAAAGTGTTCTCTTTAATACAAAAAGTGAACCCATAGATATCAACATACGGCTACGCTTTATAAGTGATTTCTATAATACCTAAGGCTACACTTTTTAAATGATGCCAGAATTGTGTTTTCTTTTCTCTTATAAAAAAGCAACACTGAGAAAAGCGTAGCCTATTCTATGAATAGGCTACGCTTTTCAAATGTAGCTTAAAAAAAGTGTGGCTGAATGGGTATTTTTCTTGTAGTGATATTTGATTATAAGTGGATTTTTTTTAAAATAAATAAAACAAATTTTATTTATTACCAAAATATTTTTTCACCCACTATGTCTCAAGACTACTGACAGTTGGACAGCAGTCTCATCTGCAGTGTCATTCTGTCATTGATATAGTCCAGCTCATTATTCTTTAGCATTTTTGTCTTACAAGGTGCAGTAAGGCAAAACTATCGCTTCAAATCCTCGTACAGAAAGGTTTAGATCGCGAAGCAAAAGGCAATTGTCCAGATATACGGCGATTGGGAGGAATCATACAATAAAATATCGAAGTTGCTGCAAGTACAACAGAATTGTTGTCCCAAAATGATGCGTGAGATCAATGTTCGTTATACCATACTACGATTGGCACCTTATATATGGTGCATGATTGCAGCATATTTGATAAGGCATTTTGGGCTTTTCCTGCTTGTGTGGAAGTTTTTAAGCATTGCAAGTCGTTCTCTCCATCGATGATACGCATCTGTATGAAAAATATGGTGGTGTTTTGCTTATTACAGTCGCACAAGACGGTAATAGCAACATCCTTCCTATAGCCTTTGCTATTATTGAGTCTGAGACCATGAAGTTCTAGTCTTTCTTTTTTACCAACCTGAGACGACATGTGACCCCACAAGAAGGCCTGTTGATTATTTTTTATAAATCCCAAGTGACTAAAACTGCACTAAGAGCTGACGAAATACTAAAAATATTTATTTTGGTAAATAAAACATTTATTTTGTTTATTTAAATAAAAATCTAAAAACATTACTACACTGTTCTCTCTATTCCTATGATGCACACGAGACACGATACGACACAGGACACGCCAACACGCGAATTTTAAAATTTTATAAGAAAACGGAAACATGCATACATATAAAATATAAAGTATTTTTTAGATAAATCTCAATGATATTTAATTTTGATATTTTATTGATATTAAAATATAAATTAATTTTTTATTTATTTTTAATGTCTTATTTTAATTATATCAAGTATTTAAAATATTTTTTGTTTTAATAAATAATAATATATACTATATTTAAATTTATTTCAAGAATATATATTAAAAATAAAACTGAGCACGCTGACATGTGATGATATTTAGGTGTGTCTAAGTGTATCTAGAGAATAATTTTTTATTATTTTTTATTAAGACACGTTGGATACAGCAGACACGCGTGTCAGACGAATGTCAGCAAATATCGTATCCAAAATGTATACGACACACAAACACGATAACTCAGTGAAGTATCCGTACTTCGTAACTATGTTCTCTAATTCTGCCCTCACTAGTTTATCCAAAACTTACCACACCAAAATAAACATATCAGAGTAGGCTGGGAATTCTACAGCAGAATGATAATTTGTGCGTCTTGTGTAACAAAGAAGTAGACAATTTACAACACTTATTTAATACATGTGAGTTTTCTTGGCAGGTGTGGTGTGCCTGTATATCAGAGTTTGGACAGAAGTAGACTGCACCGAATTTCTTGGAAGATCACTTTGAGAGTTGGAGATTGATGCCGCTGAAAAAAGAGGTGCACAGGAGTTGGATGGTTGAGTTCTTCTCAGTTATGTGGAACATTTGGCTACGACTGAATGAGATTATTTTTCAGAGAAAGACAATAGGAATTGGAGATTGTGTGGCTCAATTATTTTCACGTGCTACGAAATGGTGTGGTCAATAACTCGTGTTGTTGATGGCTATGCCAAAAATGACATAAGAGTTATTTCTGACTTATTTTGCTCCACTTTAATGTTGAGCTTTTTCTTAAAAAAAAAAAAAACATATCAGCACCCCCAATTTATATATGTTATTGGCCATACAAAATAAGGCTAATTATGGTATTTATTTTTATTTTTATTTAATTTATTAATTTTTATATTTTAAAATTAAATATTAATTATTTAATTATTTTTATAAGTTAGACATTAATTTTTAAATATCATAACAAACACTAAAAATATTAGGTAAACCAAGTTGAAATTTGAAACATGTTTTAATTATACAACTTGCTCGTAGTTTTGCATACTTCAAGAAGACTTAAGCAAGTTTTAGTTAAGATGAAGATGCATATATAATTATTTGGCCAATGCTACTCTCTAGATGGTAAAAAATATCTACATGTATAGATTTAAGGTGTTGAAATGAGATTGGACTTTGTCTATAATAATAGAACCTACATTAATAAACAAATTACTATTGATGGCCTCACCATTTGAATTGTTGCAGCAAGAAACAGAATGCAAAAATAGATAAATTAGATTTAATTAGTATTAATAATTTTTTTACTACTTTTGTATTCTTTAAATTAGATAAATTGGATTTAATTAGTATTAATAATTTTTTTGGGTGTTCAGCCATAACATTAATTAAATTTCGGACTTAAACTTAATGTCATACTTTCTATGTCAATATAAAACTTTTTCTTTGTTTAAAAATTATTATTTGTATTGATTTTGTTAAATAAATTTTATTATATAATATTTTTGCTATTCTTATTTTGAACAAAAATTTCTAATTACCTTAAAAAAAGTTTTGAACAAAAATTTCTAATTATATATATAATAAAATTTGATTGATTTATTAAAGATATTTTTTTTATAATTTCAAATAATATAAATTTAATTTATCTTGAGTGACAAAAAATAAAATGAGAAGCATTTTACATTATTTTTTTTAAAATAATGATACAAATATATTATGTCTTTAAAATATTTTGTTACGTAAATTTAATGTGATAATAAGAAAAATATTTAAAAGATAATAGAAATAGTCATAAAATAATGTCTATTCCCTCTTTTACATGATTTATTACAATTTTCCTTAATTAAGTACTAATATATATATTTCTATATTAAAAAAACTATTACTATTGTTTTTTAATTTTTTCTCATTATTACATCAAATTTATGCACAAAAAAAAAGAATAATTTTATTAAAAATTTTTACTAAAAAAAGTTTTAAAGTCATAGTATTTTTTGTTATACAGGATAAATTAAATTTATATTATTCAAATTGATAAAAAAAATTCTAACAAATTAATATAATTTTTTTAATTTTATTAATTAATAATTATTTTTAAACCTAAAATTTGTTATCACGATAACAAAACATTGAACTAACGTAAAAAGTTAGTACCTAAGTCCAATCCAAAAATTTCAGTAACTGGCCTAATTCATTAAATATTAATTAGATTAACTAATTTAAATGAGACACAAGCTTTTTTTTTATATTTACAATGAGAGACAAACTTTAAAATTTTTTGTTGGTGTCAGTATTTTTTCTGCAACAATTCGAATAGTAAGTTCATCAGTAATAATTTATCCATCAATGTAGATCTCATTATTATAGTCAAAGTCCAATTTTATTTTAACACTTTAAATTTATACATGTAAAAATTTTTGACCATTTACACAGTAATATTGGCCTAATTATTTTTACGTAAAATTAATAGATAAAAATTATTAAATAATAATTTTTAAAAATTAATTTCATATGAAACAACTTATTTAGAACGTTAGCTAAAAATTCTTCTTACTTTCAAAGCTTAGATGTGTCATCATTAGCTACAATTGTGAAAACAAAGTAAATTTTAATTATTAAAAAATACCTTAAAAAGAAGATGTTTTAGGTGTGGCTCCCTTTTATATAAAGTATTATTAGGGAACAACGATAAATGGCAAATTATTAAGACGTAACCTACCTAAAGCGGGTGCAACGAGTGAAGAAAAGATGGAGAGTATAAAAAAGCATTTCGTTGTGGTGCACGGAGTGTGCCATGGAGCGTGGTGTTGGTACAAGGTGAAGTCAGCGTTGGAGTCTAAGGGGCACAAGGTGACAGCCCTAGACCTAGCCGCATGCGGCATCAACACAAAGCAAATAGAGCAAGTTGAAACCTTTTCGGAGTATTCAGAGCCGCTGTTAGAGCTTCTGGCCTCGCTTGCTCCCGAGGAAAAGGTTGTTCTTGTGGGTCATAGCTTTGGAGGAATAAGCATAGCCATGGCAATGGACAAGTTTCCCCACAAGGTAGAATTTGCCGTTTTCGTTTCGGCTTTCATTCCCGATACCATCCACAACCCTTCATATGTCTTACAGAAGGTATGAACTAAATATGATCTCTGCTTTTTTAAAATTTCTTGTAAGAAAAATTGGTTTTGATTTGGATTATTGTGTATAGCACACTGAGAGATATGGAAATAGGGAATCAGACACTGAGATATCATGGTGTGGAGGCAAAACATTGATGATGCTTGGCCCCAATACCTTGTCTACCATGTTCTATCAACACTCTTCTGCTCAGGTACTTTCATTTTTCTTAGCTTACTTAAAATAATTAATGATGATATGAAAATAATTCTTGTAGGATTTGGAGTTAGCAAAGAGCCTAATAAGGCGAGGGTCACTGTTTTTTGAAGAATTGTCAAAGGCAGAAAATTTATCCAAGGAGGGATTTGGGTCGGTTGAGTGTGCTTATGTTGTGTGTAGCCATGATTTGGCAATTCCAGTGGAATTTCAGCAATGGATGATCCAAAATTCTGGGGTTTCTGAGGTGCGACAAATCAACGGAGCTGATCATATGGTTATGATTTCAAAGCCCCAAGAGTTGTCTTCATGTCTCCTTGTCATAGCGGAAAAAGCACAACTCAAGAAGAATATTTTCTAAATGATGCTTCTCTCCGATCCATGTATCACCTTCATCTTTTAATGGAATAGTTATATTTATTGATGGCTATGCTATAGAGTAAATAATCAAATTTATTTTTAATCAAATTTGTCTTCCAAATATTTTAAATTAATCAAATTAATTTTTTGTCACTTTCGTTATTGCTAACAACAAAATTTACTAATATAAATATTAAGTGACACCACAACACATATCTAATAGTCCTAATTAATTGTAATATAATATGTTTATGAAATTATATAAAATCAATCTTAGATTAAAAAATTTTAATATTTTAAAATTGTCTTCAATTTAAGATTCATTTGATATAATTTTAAAATTTTATTATATTAATAACTAATTAAAACGATCAAATATGTATTATGATCAATATAATATTATTTAATGTGTCACATTAATAAATTTTAATATAGTCAATAACAAAAATAATAAAAAAATTAATGTGACTAATTTAAAATTTTTAAAAAATAAATTTAATTAAAATTTTTAAAAAATTAATTTAAGAAACAGATGAAATTTTAAAAATAAATTTAACCATTAATTCCTCCACTATATATTGCCAATAACTTTTTGATAGAGCGCTAATGCCTTCCTATATTAAATAACACTACCTTTTATCGAGCAACTAATGCGACTCTTTTTTTTGTCTATAAAAATGAAAAAAAAAGTAATCAACTCAAATACTATAATTTTTTGTATCTTAAAAATTGTGAAAGATACATAAATTAACAAATTTAATTTTTGTATTTCAAATTTTTTAGTATTTTTAAAACAGAAAATCAAATAGTCCGATTTTTTATCTTAAATTAAACAATATCACATTTAAAATTAACACCCCAATAATTTATAATTTAAAAAAATATTATTATCAACCTAATATAAAAAAAATGAAAAGTGACATAATACAAGTAAATAAATAGCAAATATTTAATTGGAGTGGCTATCTGTTACTTTCACACGTATATTAAATACATAGATGATTTTATCTCCTGGATTAATAATTTCTTAATTTAACGAGACATGTTTGGAACTTTTATTTTTATATATTAGATTATGAGCGATGAATTCTTTAAAGATTATCTAAATTATGTGTTATATATTATTATAAGTGTTTGATGTTTTGCCTTTATATAATTAAAATAATATTTTTTTATAAAATGTTAGTAATATTTTATCTTTATATAATTAAAATATTTTTTTTCACAAAATGTCAATAACGTTTTATACTATTATCATAGCAATGTAAAATACTAAAATGATCAAATATTATTATGTTTCACATTAATATATATTTTATTTCAATCTAATATTATATTTTTAGTAAACATTTGTATATAACAATTAAGTAAAATGACGATGAAGAGTAAGTGTTTTGTTTAGTTTATTTTAGTTTATTCCAATTGGAGTTAAGAAAAAAAAGTTGAAAGACTAGCATTTTTTATAATCAATTTAATATTTTTAGTTTAACAATATATTTTTAATTTATATTTTTAAATATTATTAATTATTTATTAGATAAAAATAATAAATTTTATTGTCTTTCTACCATTCCAAAAGTTAATATTAAATTTTATTGTCTTACTAGAAACAACATATAATAATCAAACAAAAGTAGCATAATATAATGTTCGAATAATCTCTGCATACAAGCAATTAAGGCTTACAAGCTATACAAGTCCTTTACCCTAAATGCGCCTCTTGTGGCATCTGTCTTTCACGCGCCTATTTAACAGAATATTAAATCAATCCAAATAAATTAACGCGCGAATATATAACTTCCAAAATTTAAAAGATTTCGTCTCCTTCGTCGAATCTCTTGCCAATTTCGTTCGATCTCCTTCTTGCGTTTCTTGTACCTTCTCATTCGTCCTTTTTCGTGATTTATCTCTGGTTTCTTATTCCTCATTTACGTGCATTTCTCTCTCTGTACTCTAGCTTCATTTTTTTTCTGACTTTCATGATATCTGAATTAATGTTTTGAAATCATTTTGAAGATCATGAATGATTCAACTTCAGATTGTCAGATGAACCACTCCGAAGTAGATTTTGAATTTGAATCGAACGAAGTCCCTGAGGTGTGATTTAGTTTCAGTTAATTATTGAATCTGAAGTTGATGCAGTTAGTCGTTTGTGATTGTCTAGCTGAATAATGTGTGAACATTCACTGTGAAATTAATGCGTGAATATTGACTCTGAATTGAATCTAATGTTCTAGTTTTGATTAATTTTGTTCATTTTATACCAGATGTTGGGGTGTATATAAGAACCTTTTGGGTGTATTTTAGGGGAAGTTTGTGTGTATTTGCAGTTTATGCCTTTTTTGTTATTGTAGTTCAGTTGTTGTCATTTGGGTGTAGATCAGAAGTTATTGGGTGTATTTTTAGTTTTCGATATGGTGTATTTTGCAGCCTCTCTGTGTTGTTGATGACCAGGTTGTTTCCAAGGTTGGAATGACTTTTACTACCTTGAAGATGCTGAAAAATTTTACAAGGACTATGCCAAGGCTGCAGGTTTTTCTACAAAAGTTCGGAGCACAAATAAGAAGGAAAACGAGATTAAGAATCAATTGATTACATGTAGCAGAGAGGGAAAATGAAAATCTAAAATATCTCCGACCGAGAAGACAAATCCCACAGCTAGTTTAAACTGTCCTGCAAGAATTTATATACACACATTGAAGGATATTGGTGCTTGGATCATTTCAAAAGTTGTGCTGCATCATTCACACTCTTGCTGTCCAAGTAAAGCAGATATGCTCAAACAGCACAGGGAACTAAGCATGTCCGTTCGTCGTACAATAGAGAATAATAAGGAGGCTGGTATCAGACCAAGTAAAACTTACCAATCATTTGTTGCGGCAGCTGGGGGTCACCGCGAGTTAAATTTTATTGAAAAGAATGTGAGAAATTACATCACGAGAGAAGTGCGGAATGTTTCGGAATAAGAAGATGAAAGGAATTCAGGAAATATTTATTAAGAATGAAAGAGAAGAATCAGAATTTCATTTTTGAGCTTGAACTCGAGGACGATCAATCGATTAAGCTGGCTTTTTGGGCCAATACAAGAAGCAGAGCTGCCTTTGAGTATTTCGGAGATTTTATTTCATTTGACACCACCTACAATACCAACAGGTAATATGTTGTTCTTGTTTATGATGCTAAATTAATGTTGTTTTATGAATCTGCTGCAGAGGTGTATATTTGATGTTTTTGGGTGTATAAAATCATTTTTTGTGTGTAGTAATGATTTCTCATTCTGCACTATGGTAATTTATTTCAGGTATAATTTGGTTTGTGGTTCTTTTGTCAGGGTGAATCATCACGGTCAGTCAACACTTCTTGAATGCTCTTTGATGTAAAACGAAGAAATTGAATCATTCAAATGGTTATTTCAATGTTGGCTTCGTTGCATGGGAGGAAATACTTCGAAAGGGATTCTCACCGATCAATGTGCATCAATGAAAAGGACTATAGAGGATTGTATGCCAACAACAATTCACCGTTGGTGTATTTTGCACATCATGAAGAAGATTCCAAGCAAATTAAATGGGTACAAGGAACACGCAGAAATTGAACAAGAAATGAACCAAGTTGTTTGGAACTCTCATACCAAAGACTCATTTGATAGGAATTGGAATGATTTTCTACTGAAGTATGGTCTTGTGGACAACAAGTGACTTTCAGGTAATGTTGTTTAAAATCTGCAACAGAGGTGTAAATTGCATATTTTTTTGGGTGTATTATAGCCTTATTTGGGTGTACTATGCAGATCTTTACAAAGACCGTCATATCCTCTCTGTGTTGTTGATGACTAGTTTGTTCCCAAGGTTGGAATGACTTTTACCACCTTGAAGATGCTGAAAAATTTTACAAGGACTATGCCAAGGCTGCAGGTTTTTCTACAAAAGTTTGGAGCACAAATAAGAAGGAAAACGAGATTAAGAATCAATTGATTACATGTAGCAGAGAGGAAAAATGAAAATCTAAAATATCTCCGACCGAGAAGACAAATCCCACAGCTAGTTTAAACTGTCCTGCAAGAATTTATATACACACATTGAAGGATATTGGTGCTTGGATCATTTCAAAAGTTGTGCTGCATCATTCACACTCTTGCTGTCCAAGTAAAGCAGATATGCTCAAACAGCACAGGGAACTAAGCATGTCCGTTCGTCGTACAATAGAGAATAATAAGGAGGCTGGTATCAGACCAAGTAAAACTTACCAATCATTTGTTGCGGCAGCTGGGGGTCACCGCGAGTTAAATTTTATTGAAAAGGATGTAAGAAATTACATCACGAGAGAAGTGCGGAATGTTTCGGAACAAGAAGATGAAAGGAATTCAGAAAATATTTATTAAGAATGAAAGAGAAGAATCAGAAATTTCATTTTTGAGCTTGAACTCGAGGACGGTCAATCGATTAAGCTGGCTTTTTGGGCCGATACAAGAAGCAGAGCTGCCTTTGAGTATTTCGGAGATTTTATTTCATTTGACACCACCTACAATACCAACAGGTAATATGTTGTTCTTGTTTATGATGCTAAATTAATGTTGTTTTATGAATCTGCTGCAGAGGTATATATTTGATGTTTTTGGGTGTATAAAATCATTTTTTGTGTGTACGTAATGATTTCTCATTCTGCACTATGGTAATTTATTTCAGGTATAATTTGGTTTGTGGTTCTTTTGTCAGGGTGAATCATCACGGTCAGTCAACACTTCTTGAATGCTCTTTGATGTAAAACGAAGAAATTGAATCATTCAAATGGTTATTTCAATGTTGGCTTCGTTGCATGGGAGGAAATACTTCGAAAGGGATTCTCACCGATCAATGCGCATCAATGAAAAGGGCTATAGAGGATTGTATGCCAACAACAATTCACCGTTGGTGTATTTTGCACATCATGAAGAAGATTCCAAGCAAATTAAATGGGTACAAGGAACACACAGAAATTGAACAAGAAATGAACCAAGTTGTTTGGAACTCTCATACCAAAGACTCATTTGATAGGAATTGGAATGATTTTCTACTGAAGTATGGTCTTGTGGACAACAAGTGGCTTTCAGGTAATGTTGTTTAAAATCTACAGCAGAGGTGTAAATTGCATATTTTTTTGGGTGTATTATAGCCTTATTTGGGTGTACTATGCAGATCTTTACGAAGACCGTCATATATGGGTTCCAATTTATCTAGATCACTACTTCTGGGCAGGGATGAGAAGTACACAAAGGAGCGAGAGCATGCATTTATTTTTTAACAAGTTCATTACACGGAACAGCTCGCTTATTCAATTTATCAAACAATACGATAATTGCCTTGGAAGCAGGGAGCAAGCAGAGAGAGAATCGGATGCCGCAGATTTTCATACGATCATACCATGTGCAACAAAATCCTCCATTGAAGCTCAGTTTCAACATGTGTACACTCACCAAAAGTTTAGGGAAGTCCAAGCACAATTCAGAGGAAAGGCAAATTGCATCACAAGATTAACGAATTCCGCTCTAGGCTATTCATTATATGAAGTTGGAGAACAGGTTTGTAGCTCAATATTCAACAAGTTTGTGGTTACTTACGACTCAGTAGCCGTCGAGGTGAAATGCCAATGCTTATTATTCGAGTCAAGAGGCATATTGTGCCGTCATGCACTAAGCGTGTTAAGTTTTGAACGAGTAACCCAAGTGTCACTGAGATATATATTGGAACGATGGAGTAAGAAGGTAAAGAGGCGACACACACACATCAAGAGCAGCCACGACGAGCCACTGTTGGAGCCAAGAAGCAAGAGGTTTGACGAATTGGTATTTCGTTCGCAAAATATTTGCAAATTTGCATCAGAATCGGAGGAGCTAACTGCCATTCAGCACCATGTGTAAAATAGGTCATGGTTGAGATGGAAGAATTGAAAGCCAAAAGGAAGGGACATGTTCGTTATCTCACGAAGATGCCAACTTGGAATCCGTTAATGAGCTTCAAAGCCCTCCAAGGTTTCAAACAAGAGGATGTCCAAAAATTAGGCTAAGTTCAAAGTTGGACAAACAGATTACAAATGCCTCAAAGAAGAAGAAAACAAAAGCTCTAAATGAGGTAAAAGTGATGTTCTTTAAACTTGTGATGTTTGATTTTAATTTTCTTGTTAATATTTTTGCTAATATGTGAGTTTATTATTTTCAGTTAAACCTCTTTGATGCTGCATCAGTGGTGCATCTAAATTTTATCCAATATCAAGGACGTGTTATAAATTATCAGTTCAGGAAACCAGCAGCACGAGATAGTTTTTTGGGTATATAGTTACAGAATATGGGTGTATTTCTGAATTTTCTTGTGTTTGACATTTTACATATATTTCAGATTTTGTTGTTTATGTTATAAATTATTGTTTGCTTATTTATTATGGTTTAGGGTTTAGGGTCTATGGTGTAGGGTTTAGGGTTTAGGGTTTAGGATTTTAGGGTGTAGGGTTTAGGGTTTTAGGGTTTAGGGTTTAGGTTTTAGGGTTTAGGTTTCAGCGGTTTAGGGATAAAGCATCAGGGATAGAAGTCTGGATGTATATTTAACTTTCCTTGGGTGTAAAATGTGATCTTATGGGTGTAAATTTCGACGATTTGGGTGTATAGTAGGTTGGGTGGTTTAGCATTTAGGGTTTAGGGTTTAGGGCTTAGGGTTTAGGGTTTAGCGTTTTAGGGATAAAGCATCAGGGGTAGAAGTTTGGGTGTATATTCAACTTTCTTTGGGTGTAAAATGTCAAGTTATGGGTGTATATCTGGTTTAATATTTTTTTCATATTATAGTACCTGTAATTCAGACATTTTGAATACAGCAGAGAGAGTTTAATTATGATATTTTTTTACAATAAACTAGATTATAATTGGCAAATTTTTACAACATGTGTTCAATTTCTTACAAGACTATATAACAGTTAGATTAATCAGTGTCAATATCATTAGAATCTATCTGACAATATGGACTCAATAACAATAAGGATGGCTTGGACAGTCTTATTGCATCACTTCCCCTAATGGCTTCAGTTTTGTCTTGATTCATTTCATTGAATAGAATCCGGGAAGCATATTCTACTCTATAGTGGTCTACCTCGTCCTGAAGTTTAAAAGAATTATCTTTTTAATCAACCATGTTAATTTAGTAAGGTAATACAGAGTTTATAGTTTTTAAATACAATTACCTAGCTCCAGTTGTCCCACTCATACTTCTCCCTTTTAACATTTTCGGGCTGAATTATCTCAAGCCACTTCATTACATAAATAGCACAGTTATAGCTGAAAAACAAGAAATAAATTAGCAAATTACATATAGAAAAGTTTAATTGAAAGATTTATACCTTTTCTTTTGGCCTGAGATGTTAATGTATGGTGGATGAATTTCGTGATCCCTTATCTTCAGAGCTGCCCCCAGCATATACTCTCATTCTTGAAATTACATATCCCTTAAAATACAAAATAAATCAGTAATATATGAATAAATTTAATAAAAGAATACACCTAAAAGTCGAATATAAAAAAATTTTTCTTTCTGGTATCAGCCACCCATAACGACCAATGGTTCGAATAGCAAACATGTGCAAAAATCTGAAGCATGTCCACATTGAACAGTGTTTTAGTTTATTTGGCACATAAGTAAAGAATGGTAATAAGAAGTTTTAGAAATGAAAACTTACATAAGGATGTGATGCTAATTTTTTTAAGGTCCAAGAAGGGTATAAACATTGGGTAGTCTTCCATCCTGAATGGCTTATTGGTTTTAGGCTGTAAGAATACCCCTTCTGGATGATTTCCAATGACCATGTTCTACAACAATTGTGAAACACCAAATGAATACAAAAAATACACCCAAATGAAGACAGAAAATACCCCCATGAATACAGAAAAAATACCCAAATGAATACAGAAAATACACCTAAATGAATATAGAAAATACACCCAAGATTCGTTGAAGTATAACTTACCACAACATCAGGGGAGAGACAGTATATTTCTTCTTGAAACCTTTTAATGTTTTGCTGGTTAAGGATGTGGCACATGGCAGAGACAATGTAGAAATAAAAGCCCAAATCAATTTTACATAAATCAATATTGCAGTTACTTTTCATGATAAAATCATTAATGTTATTCTAATATTACCTCAGCTTCTATATGTGTATCAGCTTTGAGAAATGTGAAGTGGATTTTTGACGAAAATGTATCGATCTTGGGCATTGAGTGTACACACGGCGTCATACTCATTAGTGTTTCCATCTGCGTATGTTTTCACACGTGTGGCCCAGATGTAGCATTTCTCTTTCATTTCAGCCGTCATTTCATTTGTCCTCGCAGGAGTTTCAAACTTTTTTCAAAACTTTGCTTATGAATCTGTGGAGTTTTACCTTCTATTTTCACCCTACTGCCTGTAATTTTTTCCACCAGCTCCCCTAACTGTTCTATTAGTTTTGGCATTTCAGGATTTTTTGCCCTCTCCCCTTCTTGCGTTGCTACTTTTTCTTGGCTTGAATCATTCAAGCTAAGACTGAATGATGGCATTGGACCATCTTTAGGAATGTACGATGCTGTCCGTGCCATCATCATCAATGCAGCAGCATCTTCTGGGGCTGGATTACTGCATGATGAGATATAACGTACTATAAGAATAAGAATAGATGAATGATATTAAAAAACAAATCTTACTCTGCTGAACTTACACTTTAGATAGAGCTGGTGGAAGCGTGGGTGTGCTTTCTTCAGTTTTTGGCAATGGTTCTGGAGTGCTGCAGTGTTACAGAATAATTGTGAGGATATAAACCCCAACAAGGACAATATACACCCAAATAGTAAACAAATACACCCGAAGATTAATCCTGACCTTTTTGTAGTTTCTTCATTAATTTTTTCATTTGGAGACTTTGCAGGGGTCAGTTCAATTTCTGGCACAGGGGTTGGTTCAATTTCTGGCACAGTGGTTATTTGGGACAGTGGTAGATAAACTTGAATCGGAACTCTAAACAAGAAGAAAAATAAAAGGTTAACAAAGCCCGCGAAAATAAAATGGTTATAAGGTTGAAATTTTCTTGAAAAACTCACATTGAAAGCGCTTCAGTTTGTGACTATGTCTCTACCCGCACAACCATCATGTTCTCTTCAGCTGGCTCATTGGCTGACTCTTCAACTAAACTCAACCTGAAATACACCCAAAAAAAGTCAAAAATACACCCAAAGTATTCAAAAGAAACACAGGCTTTATTTTTTGAGAACTTACATAGCTATAGTTTTTGCTTTTTTTTTCCTACCTTTTTTTTCGAATAAAACATTAAAGGGCTTTCTTTTCTAAAAAAATATATATATAGAATTAGAAGCAGAAGGTAATAAAAGATAAAAACAACCGGTATTAGAAAGAGAAATTAATTGCTCTCTGCCGGTTTGTTTATGCTGCTTTGATCCGTGTGTCCTTAAGACAAAGGATCATCACTTCCTAAGTTTACGTCCGGTATTCTAAACATAGAATAGATATCATTCAGTAAAAATACCATACTGTTAAATCAGGATAACAAGATTTTATCAAATAAAAGACTTACGTCTTAGATGAGTCATAGTGACCTTCTGTCGATCGCAGGTCAGCTCCCTTCTCCCTAGGAAACCAGAAACAATTATTAGAAACGAAAACACCTTAAAATCAATAATATACACCTCAAATATAACAAACCCCTATGCAGCAGATTTTTCATTGTTCTTCTTCTTTTTAGATTCCCTCAACAATTCTTCTAATTCTTCAGTTCCAATTTCAGATCTGACAGTATATGCATAAAACAACATGTTAACAAATATAATTTTGAAGATAAATGGTACTATAGCTTTACAAAGTATCCTACCCATGATAGGATTGAGTTTGTTCAGGAGATGAATCCTCAACAACGAGCTTGCTCTTTTTCTTTGTTTTTTGTTTTTCTACTGGTGACGATTCGTTGCTTTTGAAAGTTAATAAGAAACGCAGTGCTAATACAAGAAATTTCGAGAATTAACAGAAAAGAAAGCGATGACAATTTCATACATTAATTATCATTCAATTCAGTTTCTGAATCGGAATCTTCCTGATTCTTCTTCCTTTTTTGGATTCAATTATAGAAGGCAAACAATCATTATTAACAAAAAGACTAAAAGTGACAAAATACACCCTAAAAGTGACAAAATACACCCAAGTATGTTACTTACTTTTTGGCTGTTCGGTGGGTTGTTTCCTTTTTGGTCCATCTGAATCTTCTTCAGTCTCAGAATCAGAGGAAGAATAGACTTCAGCTTCGGATGTTTCAGTCTCAGATGTTGATGATGAACTTGCTTTCCCTTTTTTTTGTTTTTTTCTTTTTTTATTTCTTTTCTTTTTTCTTCATTTTGTTTCGGCCATCTTTACAATTTCCTGAAATAGTAGAAATGTTAGTTAACAGCATTCACTTAAATAAAATACACCCAAGGTATTCTTTTCACTTATCATATGTTCATCCATTTCTGCTCTCATTCTTTCAACCAACTGCTCTCTAGTCCAATTGGCACTCCAGGGTTGTGGAGGTCTTTCTTCCCCTTTCTTGTCCTTATTTTTTGATAGATGGAAGTAGACTATCATCAGGGTAAATAGGCAGCCGTCGATTGACTTTTTCTTTTTCAGATTGTAATCTGTTATGCCATTGATGATGAAATTTAGAACATGTCCTTCCCAGTTGCCCTCTTTTATTGTGTCCATCTTAAAAATTGGTGCCAGGTGCATAGGAGAGATTTTGTTTATTGTGGTTGGTAATAGGAACGCCATCTGTATATAGAGGATGAAAATCCTCTTGAACATGAGGCGATCCTGTTCATTTTCAACAACAATAGTCATCATCTTATCTGTTAGATTTTTTAGAGTCTTACCCTGGAATCTTCTAAAAATCTATTTGTTCTCTTCAAAAAGTTCCTTTTAACTGACTTTCTGAGGAAATAGATCTCCTACAAAAAGAAAAACAACATAGTATGAAAATCACTTGAAATACACACAAACATCACTTGAAATACACCCAAACATCACTTGAAATACACCCCAATATGACTCATATACACCTATGTCTGTAATGAGTTACCTGACGCGTTGAGGCCAAGCGCAGCCCCTATCGTGCTTGGTTTTACTCTAAACGAGCCGTAGCCGGTTTTGAGTGTGTTTTTCCCTAATTTAAAGGAGTAAGCCAACTCCTTTAATAATTTGTGATGCACCCTTAGCGGCGAGATGTGCATCAGTCTACCAAAACCCAAATCCCTAACAATTGCTTTCTTTTTCTCGCTCATATTTTTTCTCACTCAACAAATGGGTTGCACACTTCAAGTGTTTGGTTTGCTGTAAACAAAGTAAAATTAGAGTCATATATATTTCTATTATGAAAAACTGATTTGATCTAAGATATATATTTGTGCTACAATTTTTTTCAGCTTGGTTTTTGTTTGCCATTTTTTCTGCAATGAAAAAGAGATGCTGTCAATATATAAAAAATACACCCATATATAAGTTAGATACACCCATAGATCAGCCACATACACCCAAACCTAGTCCCATAAGTATTTAATTAAACCAGTTCAAAATGATGTTCAATTAACTAAAACATGCATAAAATGATACTACAAGGTCAAGCACAATTAGTACAGTTGCAACAGTTGATTATATGACATTATATGAGTTCGGAAATATATTTATGTTCAAAAGGCCACTAGAAGCAATATTTGCATGCCAAATACGAGATATACACCCAACAATCGGCCATATACACCCAACAAATTACGCCATATACATCCAACAAATCAGTTAGGAGAAGAACTAGAACAAGAAGAATAGTAAAAATAGTAATATGAGATCTAGAACAAGAAGAACAGTAAAACCTAGAAGAACTTAGAAGAACAGTAAAACCTAGTTCTTCGATTTCGAAATCAGAAACAGAAATGTGAAAAATCTACAAGATCAGTAAAATAGTAACTTACCTTGAATAACGTTTCTTCTTTTTTTTTGGTGATTTTTTATGGAGAGTTCTATCTTTTGTTCTTGATTTCTTCTAATCTTCACGACGAGTTCGAACGTCTCTTCAGAATTGTATTTTGTTTGGAATGTGCCTTGAAACTTGATGGTTTACGTTTTCTTTGAGGGAGAAGAGGAAGAGTGCGTCGTAATGAACATGTTTTGGAAAGCAGAACCGTTGTGTGAGGCGCGTGCGATTGACGCTCCATTCTAATGATTGAGTGCGCGTGGTTTATTTCTGGGTTGGGCCAACTTGTATAACTTGTAAGCCAAAAAGGCTTGTATGTGTAGCAGGCCCGCATAATGTTTATAGGAATCTGGTACTCTTTAAATACCTTCCATAGTTTTAAAAACCGAATCAGATCGACGATTCATTTTGATTAACCAAAAATCAATCTAATTAATTTGGTTGAAATAAAAAACCATCAGATAAAAATTGATGAAAAAACCAGTTAAACCATAGTTATCAGAACCAGACCGAATCGATGGTTCGACCAAAAAACCGGTGAACCGATGGTCTGGCCGATTCGATTTATAATACAGACCGTTTCTGCAATTAATTCGGTTAACGGTGGTCAAACCCGTTAAAAACCGAACGAGTCAACGCGAACCGGTGCGGTTCGGGTGCATGAACCGGACATCTCCACGGTGCACCGGCGGGCATGCTAAATCACAGTAGAAGCATCTTGTTAATTAATTCACAAAACCTTGTGCAAAAACTTCAACTCCCTTGCCACTAAGCCAATCATTCTTCTTCAGTAATTATAGGCTAATAATAATATATATATTAAGAAAGTTCACATGAGAATGCTCTAAGCCAACAACCATACACTAATTCATATGTCTAATATTAATTTTATTTATATGTAATTTTTTTTAAATTAGACCCATTAAATTAAAGGCTAATAATTTATATAAATTAAAAAAAGTTCAGGGGCCAGCAACTTTGTTAAATTCTAGCCAGCATGTAACCAGCAAAGAAAAGTGAGCTATTAGATAAAATCTCACACCAAGCTCATACTATTAAAACTATCATTGATGGCTATGTGATGGCTACAAATCACAAAAGTTGCTGGTCCCCTAACATTGCTCTATAAATTATATATATATAATTTATTTAAATTTAAATAATATAAAATATTAAACCCTAATTTTTATTTTTTAATAAATATTGTATTATAATTTATATATTTATTTAATTATTATCGGGTTAAACGGTTCGACTACTAACCCATCAGTTGAACCACTAATCAGTGACCCAATAACTTCATCGGGTTGATTGTCGGTTCGGTTATGATAACTATGAGTTAAACCGACTAATTAATTGGTGAATTATTTGAGCCGAGCAGGTTTTTTTTAACATTTTCGGTATTTAATTAAAAAAAAAAAAACAAACAGAAAACCCCCCTTCTTCCTCTGTCTCACAGAACCCTAACCTAAACTAAACCCTATCAGAGGCTCAGAGTTGCAGCCACCACTATCGCCGCCGGCGGTGACAGCCAGCGGTTGCCGTCGTCGCTCTCGAAGGTCTGCTCGTGCTCGGAGCTGTTGCCCTCGTCGTCTTTGTCCTCGTCGTCATATCAGACTCATCATCAACAAAAGTTCAAAACTCCCAGCCCCCACCATCGCCGAACTCCTCTCCTCGGCCGTGGGTACCGTCGCCACCGGCATTGTGACAAGTATAGGGTGTCGTCTCGCCGCCGAACGTCTCTGCCACTCACCCTCTTGTCGCCGTGAAACCTTTGCTCGGAGATCTTCTCTTGCCGTTGCGAACTGTTCCTGCTCGGCCATATTCTCCTCGTCGTCGCGAACTCTGCGCCCAGCGTCACTGTCTTCAAGCTCTCTCTTACCGCCATGTTCCTCCGAGCTCACACTCTCTTGGAGCTCACTCTGTCACCGCCGTTCCTCCCTCGCCGCCATGAGGATGATGGCTCTGATTTGGTTGGTTGTGCTTGCACCAGTCAGGTATATGCCCTTATTTCTCAGCTCACATGCTCTGATCTGTTATTAATATTCTATTTTGGTTTGCCTGATTGGTAATGCTTCTTCATAATTGCATTTGCACGTGTTTATGTTTGTTACCGAATATGTTGATTTACCGAATTTCTGGAGTTTGAGTTTCAATTCAGTTCTGGTATGATAGGATACAGAAATTAATTAACATATTGGGAATTAGTGCGGCCTAAGAAATACCATGTCTGAGTTATTTGAAGTAATTAATTCTTTGGTGAATGGAGTCTCAATTGTGGCCTCGTATATGACTATTAAGAGAGGTGAAATAGTTCCGATGCTATGCAATTCGATTTGGTTGAGAATTGTGTTTTAAACCTTTCTTCTCGATTGTGGCCTCGTATATGACTATTATGTTTGTTTCTTTTGTTGTGGATTAGGTGTATGTTGATTTTGAAGTTTGTGGTTGGGCAATGAGATTGAGTTCTTGCTGTTTATAATATATAATGGGACTCCATATCAGACTCGAGAGCAAGCTTAGGAGAGGTGTTGATATTATTGTTGGCACTCCAGGTCTCGTCAAGGTATTGCCTTTATAATATTTGTTGGTTTCATGTAATGGATTTTTTTTTGCAATATGATTAATACCTATTGGGTTTTGATTTTCTTTTATATTTAATTAAACTAGTTTAACTACGATTTGACCTCGATTAGACCATTAAACCAGTTAGTCACCAAAAAAAAAAAACCATTAAACCAGTTAGTCGATTGATTTATTGACTGGTTCAGTTTTCGCAACCTTGCTAAATAGTAGATACACATATTTGTAACTTTGTATTATTGGGTTTGGATGTATATGTTCCCACCAACAAAATTTTGTTAAGAGTAAAATATAGTAATATACTGTGTCGTTTTTAAGATACTTCAAAAATATTTTTGACTTTTAATTTGATTCTATTTGCTTGCATTTCATCTAGGCGACTGTTAGAACAGGTAAATGAACAAGGCATGTTGTTGTGCAACAGAGGCTCTTGCACTCTCTGCGCTCCAAAAATGCAGCTCTGTCACCTCACTCAGAGAGGCGCGTCAACTGCACGCCCTCATTGTCACCACCACCACCACCCTCTTAAGCTCCAAATCTCCCTTTCTCTACAACAACATCATCTCTATGTATGCACGATGCGGATCTCTCAGCGACTCTCACATATTGTTCGACAAAATGCCTCACAAAACGCTTGTTTCTTACAATGCGCTTCTTTCTGCTTATTCTCGGGCCCCAGGCCATGCCGTTTCCGCCCTCAAACTTTATACCCAGATGGGTTTTATGGCCGTCAGGCCCAGCAGCAAGACCTTCACAAGCTTGCTGCAAGCTTCTTCCTTGCTTGAAGATTGGTGGGTTGGGTCTTTGCTTCATGCCCAGGGTATAAAGTTTGGTTTTTTGAGTAATATTTGTGTCCAAACTTCTTTGCTTAATATGTACTCAAATTGCGGGGTTTTGGGTTCTGCTGAAATGGTCTTTGGGAACATGGGTGACAGAGACGATGTTGCATGGAATTCTTTGATTATTGGCTATCTGAAGAATAATAAGATCAAGGAAGGTCTTAGTCTTTTTTCTGCAATGCTGAGGGATGGTTTTGTCCCTACCCAGTTCACATATTCTATGATTTTGAGCGCATGTAGTCGTCTGAAGGGTTATCAATATGGGATATTGATTCATGGCCATCTCATCGTTAGGAACGTCTCATGTGATTTGCATATGCAGAATGCTCTTCTTGACATGTACTGCAATGCTGGCAATACACAAACAGCAGATAAGATTTTTTGTGGAATGGAAAACCCGGATTTAGTTTCTTGGAATTCGATGATTGCTGGTTATTCTGAGAATGAAGATGGGAAGAAGGCTATGAGTTTGTTTGTCCGGTTGCAGGAATTTTGTTTTCCTAAACCAGATGATTATACCTATGCCGGCATCATATCTGCAACCGGAGCATTTCCATGTTCCAGTTATGGAAAGCCTCTTCATGCTCAGGTTATCAAAGCAGGATTAGAGAGAAGTGTTTTTGTTGGAAGTACTTTAGTGTCTATGTATTTTAAAAATTGTGAAATCGAAGCTGCTCAAAGAGTATTTGATTCGGTCTCCAGGAAGGATGTTGTTCTCTGGACTGAAATAATCATTGGTTATTCTAAGACGGATGGAATGAGCGCCATCAAATGCTTCTCTGAAATGTTTCACAAAGCCCAAGGCATCGATGATTATGTTCTCAGTGCAGTTTTGAGCGCCTGCGCGGATCTTGCCGTTTTAAGACAAGGTGAAATGATTCATTGCTACGCTGTTAAACTGGGCTATGGTGTTGAAATGTCTGTTTCTGGGAGTCTAATCGATATGTATGCCAAGAATGGTTGCCTTGAAGATGCATATTGTATATTTTCTCATGTTTCAGATCCAGATTTGAAGTGTTGGAACTCAATGCTTGGAGGATATAGTCTCCATGGAATGGTGGAGGACGCATTTAAATTATTTGAGGAGATTCTCAAACAAGGTCTCATCCCAGATCAAGTAACGTTCTTGTCTCTGTTGTCTGCATGCAGCCACTGTAGGTTGGTTGAGCAGGGAAGATTCCTCTGGAATTATATGAACAGCATTGCTTTAGTTCCAGGGCCTAAGCACTACTCTTGCATGGTATCTCTGTTGAGCCGGGCAGCATTACTGGAAGAGGCAGAGGAAATTATCATTAAGTCACCTTATGTTGAAGATAATCTTGAACTATGGAGAACTTTGCTAAGCGCCTCTGTTATCAATAAAAATTTGAAAGTAGGAGTTCATGCAGCTGAGGAAGTTTTGAGGTTGGATGCAAATGATGGTCCAACACTTGTCTTGCTTTCGAATCTATATGCCTCAGCAGGGCAGTGGGATAAAGTTGCAGAGACTAGAAGAAATATGAAGGGATTGCTGGTTGAGAAAAGTACAGGGTTAAGTTGGATTGAGGCCAAGAACAACATTCATGCATTCTCTTCAGGAGATCAATCACACCCCATGGCTAATGAGGTGCAGGCTGAACTGTACAGACTGAAAATAAATATGGTCGGAACAGAAATTGATGAACATGAGGCACAAAATGCATATGCTACATAAGTTGCAGCGGCTAAGCATGTTGTGGATGTGGAATTTAAGTAAAATAAAATATTAATTGTGTATAGAGAAACTGAACTTATAGTTAGAGGGAACAGAACGACAAAGTTTCTACAGATAGGAACGATAGTTTGTTATTTTCCATCTCCCTTTTGCACTCTAGAGTCTAGAGTCTAGAATATAGATCTTTCCTATATGGTGTCCCACTGGAAAATTATTACATGCTCCTCAGTTCACGAAATATTTTGTGAAATCTGAGTTTCTGACCCATATGTTAGTTGAGTAATATTTCAATCAACTACTAGAGTATTATTGTTCTCTCGTATGGAAAATGGAGTTATTCTTAACTTGCACATTTTTTGTTACATTAATACATCACCGACTTGTGGTACTTGGAAATTTGAGTATAATGAATAATAAATTAATAATAATAATAACCAAAAGTATTCAAGGAGAAAGGAAAAGGGTCAATTACTCCCCGTTGTGTGTCCAAACAAACTGCTTAGTTAATGGCAATTGATATCTTTTACAACAGCGAACCATTTATGATCGACAGGCTTGCTACAATTCATGAAAATTTGGCAATCAAAATCATCTAACCTACAATTAATCTACAACGTTAAATGAAATGGAGCCAACAGTGACTCACTGAAAGCCTAATAGAAGAACTCAATGAATCAAAACGACCAAGAATCCAGAAGTGAATACATCAACATCTACCAGCGCCCTCACAGCAGTATCCATTTTCCCACATCACCAGATTCAGAGATGACCATTTTAGGACCAGACCTAACAAGAAAAACCATGCTTCATGCAGAACATCGCATGCTTGGATGCAGTAAAGGGTATCATCAACTTTATGATCTCAGCTCGCTTTTATCAGCGTCGAGCAGTTCGGGATTTTGGCCGTGGATTTTTCTACAAGATCACAGGGAAACAAAAAGACTTAGAAGATTCAAGAAACTGCAAAACAGATAAATCGCAAATTTGGAAGAAAACTACAATACTTGACTCTGTCAACACAGAAATTATCCGATATTAGGAACTTTTTAGATTAATAATCAGACTTAATCTAGAAAGAGTAGAAAGGATAAAATTTACTTACAGATCCTCCAAAGCTCGCACCGGATCCTGTTGCAGCACCTGAATAGGAAAGAATAAATGGTTAATGTTGTGTGAACACAGGAATGAGAAATCCGAATAAAACTTCACCCCAACACAAAGCATAAGAGAAGAAACAATGAAATGGGAAAAGAAAAAGCTTAAATTCAACAATGCTCCATTTCGTGATTTCAAAAACCTAATTGCAAGTAAGAAATGCTTCTCCAGAACTGGTGCTATCACAATTATAGAAATTTTTAACCATAAGCATACAGTTGTTCCATTACATTAAAGAAAACTTGAGAAATGTATCCAAAACAGGCACAAAACAATTCGCCAGCTTCAACAAAATCATTGAGTGTACCAAACTGTCATTGATTCAAGTGATTTGACACTTAAACTCCGTAGTAGGCCACCTAAACACAGGTCCTTGAAAAGCTTTATCAAGTTATCTCCATAGTAGGCCACCTAACTTGAACCAAATACGAAGAAATCCGAAAGATAATACTGATGACATAAACTAAACAAAAACTATCCAAAATACAAAAGACTACAGATCCAAAAATGGCAATTATTATTTATTTGGTTTGGATGAACTACTAGGATGAATAATTTCCTTTTTACAGGTTTTAGTCAACTGGTGTTACTTTGGTTAAACATGTAAATTTCAGCTGTCTTTTGTTGTCTTGCAACAGCCCTCAAAATACAATTGTGATTGTTAAATAAATTTAATAGCACAATAACTCAAGAAGGTACCTGACACAAATGAACTTGAGAAGAGCGAATTTCCAGCTGGAGTTGAACTAAACAAGGGAGCAGTATTACTAAACAAAGAAGGAGTTGAAGCAGGACCAGGTAAGGAGGATGATGTAGAACCAAAAAGTGAGGTTTGAGGTGTAGCAGTAGATGATCCAAACCAAGAAGACCCTAGGGCAGGAGTTGATGGGGTTGCAAACAAAGACAATGACATAGAAGATGATGGAGCAGAAGAAGGTGTACTAAAAAGAGAGAGTCCACTTCCTGATGAGGATGTAGTTGCTGTGGATGTCTGTGGGGCAGCCAATGCTCCTTGAGTTCCTGAACTAGAAAACAACCCTGCAACTTGAGTTGAGGGCTGTGAATTTGCAGGTAAATGCAACGTCGGATGAACTCTTTTCGAGGCGGCTTCTTGTCTTGCAGTTTCTCGCCGGTCAGCCTCTAAAAATGGATCATTCACCTCCCCCCGTCGGCGTTGATCAGCTAGGTATGCTGATTTCATAGATTCAATATATTGATGAATGCTCTCGACCTAAGTAATTAAAAACCTGTTATTACTAATGTAGAAGAGAACTGGACAATAACATCTAGCAGTTACAGTATTCTATGTAAGAAATTTTTTAGCAAAGGGGCATACATGAATAATACTCTCTAGTATACCAGTTACTGTCCTTTATTCATTACAATAAGGGAAAAATATAGGATGGGATTGAGTATAGAATCACCATGACACCATATGAAGAATGGACAGTTATTCCAAAAATAACAGATGATGAAATGTTTTGTTTATGCAACTTAGCCACAATGCCACATGATGAAAACTACATAGTATGTTGTAAAATCAGGTAAGAACTAAAAGGGCTATATTCTTTTTCTCTTTACCTTTGCAGCCACATGAACAAAAAAATCATGCACATTTGTCATCACTTTGGGAAGAGATTGCAACAACGAGGATCCATTAGAGGAACCATTTCTCTCAGAGTCCAAAAGAATAAGCTGCTCCAATTCTTCAATCCACTGATGACATTCACCAAGATACTTCTCAAATCTTAAAACTGTTTGCTGTAAAAAGGGTGACGGTTTCTTTGGAAGACCACTATAAAAGTCAAAAACAGGCACTATAGATGTAGTTGTTGGTTGGCTACTTGGACCAGATGATGCAGTTGCACCAGCAGTCTGTGATGGGGCAGTGGCACTTGATGCTCCCCCACTGGGATGAAGAAACCTTGGACGTAGCATCATAAAGGAACGAACAGCTATCTCAGTGTTGCGTAACATATCCTTGACAACAGACATCAATTCCAGCAGCACAGTTTTCTGTCTTTCCATACCAGTGCTGATTCCACCAAGTTCCTGTCAAATGACAAAGTAAATAGCTATTGTTTCAACTTTCAAGAATGCAGCAACAACAACTAAGTCATGTCCCACTAAGTGGGTTCAAGTATATGGATCAAATGATGCCAGTGTTTTATGATAAAACATATTTATATTCAACTATTATCATCTAAATATCTTTCAATAGTTCATCTCTGATTTTTCTAGATCTCCACATATCTCTTATATTGGACTATCCACTACTTGATCCAATCTCCTTGTTGGGTCCTCCTCAGGTCTTCCACACATTTCTAAGCTGCTAAGGGAAGATTACACCATCTTCTTACAATAGATAGCACCCCAACTTCTCTCTTTTTCCCTCTAATACTCATTGCCTATCCTATATTTTTTCGAGAGTAGATCACTTTAAAGCATGAGCATCAAAAGTAGTCAAGAATAAGATACTTGGTGTTTGGATCTCAAAGTTACCTTCTAATATCATAAAAATCCTGAATTCTTAATTCATCACTGATGAAATAGGCTTGCAAATTTCCAGAAAAGCTTCAATAAGAATAAGATTATATGCTGAGCCTAAGATGAATTATGAACACTAATGACTTAACGCTGCTTTTAAGATCAAGAAAATACATTGAAAGTTCACAAACCACTTGTGTTATTCAAGTATATGCCCTGCCTACACAAACTAGACAAAATTTATATGATTCCTTTATTATAGAAGAACAGAGCAAACCACATATTGGCAAGTATCAATTGGTAACCAATTTTGCAACATTTTTCCTACTTTAAATCTAACTAACATAGCATAGATATCTATATTTCCCGTAGAGTCTGTGTTAATTGCCAGCAGAACACCTAAATAGTGTCCTGTTTATTTTTGCACTTAAACCATCAAAATCTATTTGTTTTAACAGTTTGACCTTTGTTTTTCTAGGTCTTCCTCTACTTCTAGCTACTGGACTGCTCTTCATCGAATACACTCTCCTTACTGTGGCCTCTCAAGGCTTTCTGTACACTTGCTTAAAGCAGATAACACGAGACTCTACCATATTTGAAAGTATCCCTTGTATATTGTGTCCCATATAATGCAACATCACCATGTACCCGCAACATCTGTAACATACAAGATACTAGCAAACCAAGCATGCCTTAACTTAAAAACACTTAACATTAATCCACATTCAATACTCCTCCTTTCCCCTCTTCTTCGTAAGAAATGCACTGCCTTTCTAGAACAGCTAAAAGTAATTATTACAATAACAATAGGGGAACATAAACGAGAAAGAACAAAGAGAACCTGAACAATGTGGCTTGCATCAAGCTCAAACCCATCATTGGAAACAGAAGAATCATAAAGACGACTACATTGATCAAGCCTCTGGCTTTCGTCCCGATACTCCAATATCCGCTCCCTTAAGTAACAAATTACAGTTAATACTACTAAAATATTTCAAACAAGAAGCACATAGCAACCCGGAA
>NC_029776.3:8484649-8486625 GCF_000817695.3 Arachis duranensis
ACCAGTTGGTACTGTAAGTAGCGGGAGTTTTATCATTGGTGAACAGAAACAACTGCTGTTGCTGTTGCTGCTGCTGCTGCTGCTGCTGCAGTTGTAGTTGTTGTTGTTGCTGCTGCTGCTGAAATTGAAGTTGGAGCTGCTGCTGTTGCTGTTGCGGCTGCTGAAACAAGCTACTCTGCTGGAAAGGCGATTGCTGTTGCTGCGGCGTTGAAAACAAGGAAAATGACATTGTGGTAGGTGCTATCGAATTGCTGAGAAGCCCTGCTTAAACCCTAGAAAGCGGAATTAGATTGAGTGTTGAGGCCTTCAAAGTTAGAGAGCCTTGGTTCCGGAATTTTGAGAGGGGAGGGAAACTCTAATTGATTCTGAATTACTTCTCTTGTGTTATCAAACTTGAGTTTCAATTTGGGATTTGCTCATTTGCACGCACCCTCAGTTGGGGCTCAACAGTCCTTTCCCTTTTGCTTTCTCAGTTGTCGCGTCCCGCGCCCAGCACCCCACTCCCGGAGTCTCACACGGGTTTTCAAATTTAAATGCAACGGCGGCCCATCAAAATATCAAGCCCATTTACTCTCTCAGAAAGCAGGCCTTCTTCTTTCGGCCCTAAGTAGCCCATTTAAACTCATTTCTTTTTATTCCCTATTCTTCTCGTCTTTGTGTGCTTTATTTCCGAAAAAAAAAAAAGAAATGCTAATTTATTCAGTAGATAATGTGATTGATTGATTGTGAAGACTAAATTTGACAAGGCAGGTGAGCCCCACAAAATGAACATTTTCATGTGCGAAACGATTATCGAAGCAATCACATCCCATCTTTGAGAAAAATGTAGTACAGTATGTAGAAACACAAGAAGAATGGCGGCCGAGTGGAAACAGCTCCATCCACTGTACAGTAAACAACACCAGTATTATACAATTGCATGGAAATTCCGGTTGTCAATGTCAATATAACCATTTTTTATGTCAGCAAGATTTTAACTTGTATATACAGTTGCTCTAATTCGATTTAAATAAATAAAATAAAGCACCTTGGGTAAATTATTCCAATTCTTCCAGAGTGTTCTGAAAATTGTACTAGTTGATCAATAATACCCTCCAAAGAGAAAGAGTGGACCTTGAGTCTTTGATATGTTTAGTTAAACTAAATGGAAAAGCTAAGTCTCGAATTCTCCAAATTGAATACAATATAACCAAAGTAAATATGATGCATAGCAAGAGTAAAGAGATTAAATTCAGGTTGCAACGTACAATGGTAACACATATTCCTACTGCCCTACATGTATAGAGAACCACGACTTTCCTCACATAATCACATAACATACTATTCGTGTCTTTCCAATAGGGAACAAAAACACAGCTCTGAAATTATATTAAAGAGGGTAGAGACTCACCTGAAATTTATTTCCTACAACATTCTCATTCTACCTAAGCGCCAGAAATTTATTTCAAAATTAGTACAAAAAATTAAGCTCATGAATAATAATCTCTTTATAATGACTAGATGGATTATGAATACTAGTTTACTATAGAAGCAGCTTGCCAATAATTATATTAGCTAAAGCTAAAGCTTTTTAATGCATGGAGATCGCCCATTATCGCAAAATGTTTTTACAGTAAAAACAACCAAATGATAAGTCGGTCCTTTAACTATTTAATTAAGCACTTAAATTTGCCTTTGGTTAGCTACTTTTTCTAACTACTCTAGTAAAAGAGAAAATTCATTTTGTAGCATATTTTATAATATAAAATACACTTGTTAGGAAGAAGTGATTATAGGCATATCTCTTAAAAATTAAAATAATGGTAGAAATCAAAGAGCAAAGGGCATTAACTGAGAAGAGAAAGACTAGCAAAGCGTAATACACACGCCAAAGGGAATACACACACACAGGTCAGGCCATCCGAAAGCAAACCAATACAATCACACACCTCATTTTAACTATCTCTAATAAGTTTAACATAAAGAGAAACAGGAGA
>NC_029776.3:8486867-8492126 GCF_000817695.3 Arachis duranensis
TCGTGATTCTAATTGGAAGTAGATGATATACCATGATTCCCTTAAACATTAAGTACGTAACCCTAGAATTAAACCTGAAGGGAATCAAACCAAAACAAAATAAACCAAAAAAGAGGTTTTTGTTTATCTTTATTTGAGACCATTTCCGGGTGTGGAAATGGCTAGTCCCGGCCAAGGGAAGCAGTCTCCAGAAACAAAGCCACCTTGATCGCCGCCTTCAAACTGCCACGTGTGCCCAACACCGGAGCCCGCAACACCGCCGCCAATGCTGCCTCCGTCCGCCACCACGCCCGGGAAAGCCCAACCGCCTCTCCCCATCCCCATCCCAAATCCAACATCTTCGAGGCCAGGCCCAAGACCAAGCCCAAACCCACCCAGAGCCAGAAACCCACCAGGACCCTGTTGAGTGTTGCTCAGCAACGAAGTGAAGCTCCCACCGCACAAGCTCACGTTATTACCCTTTGCTTCACCATCCACGACTACTCCACCGAACTGCACGGGTGCTCCGGGGTGGTTGTTCCCGGCCACGGGAACCATGGTGAGCGGGGTCACAGAAGAAACCGAGGTGACGGCCGGACCCGCGGAGCGCCGACAGGGACGTTGCGGAGGACGCCGCCTTTGGTCCAGTAGCGGCGGCAGTTCTTGCAGAAGTGGCGTGGCTGGGAGAGGTTGTAGTTGTTGTAGTAGCAGAACTTGGTATTAGTAGAGTCGCAGCGAGGGCACGGCAGGTGCTCTTGCTCGGCCGGCGGTGGGGCTAGGGAAGTGTTGTGAGGCTTGGCTGATCGACGGCTTTCGCCGGAGTCGGAGGAGGGCATGGCGTTGTGAAATGGGGTGAAGGTAGAAATAGTATGTAGTTGAAATTGAAATAGTATGTAGTCAGAAACAGTAGAAGAGAATGGAATGAGTGGTGTGGTTGGGCATATGGGGAAGGGTGAGGGGTTTTTATGGGGAACAAGAGAGAGAAAAGAAATGAGGGTGGTTTGGAAGAATGTAATGAGAGACAAAATTTCTGAGGGTTATATGAGGCAGAGTGGAATGCAGCTTTAACAATGTTGCTGTGTGAAGCACGACATGCATTTTCAGTCGCCTACAGATAGAGACTTATGCTTCCTTGGGTCGGCTAATAGCCCTGCACTGTGCACACACCTATCTCCTCACCTCAATTTATTTTTTTTATTTTTATTATTGTGAATTTGGTTATACGTTCAATCTTGTACAAACAAAAAAGAGTGTGTATAAATATCGTTACTCGGATGTTTCTTTCTTTCTTATTCTTACTACTATTCAAAATGAAATCATTAATTTTGCTTGGCTTTAATTTGTTTTCTTCCCCTTTATTCCTTTTCTTATAAAGGGGTTGGGCTTTTTGGTTTTGGATCATTAGCAATTATGCATGGTGCGTAAAGTGAATTGGTGGAAGCATCATCTTGGCATTTGCCCTTTGAAGCAATTATGGCATGTAAATCTATGGCCAATTGAAACAAAAAGCAAATCCAACGAGAGTAGCCTGTACGTGCTGCCAATTCCAATTACCACCAAACCCCTCATGGTCAAGCTAATCATGAATACGGTTAATTTATACGCATATTATAATAATGTCATGTCTCCTCCTCCTGTCATTTTCCTTATCCAATCGTCTCTTCCCTGAAAAACAGCCCCTAACTAAGTCGTGTTTTCTAATGCGATGGGCTATTTATGCATGCATAGAAATTTGGCCTTTGTTGTCATCAAGAATTTAGGATAATAATTGCACTTTAGCCACTAGCTAGGTAGGCCTACGATTTGATTATTGCATTGTAGGTATAAGGGCACACATGAAATAATTCCTTCTAGTAAAGTATTATTATTTAGTATGATACTGTAACTAACCGCGAGCTGGTTGCATAATTAAAGAATGAAAAAGTAACCTAACTTTGATTTAAATGATTAGTGGAGAAAACACAAAAGAGAGAGTGGAAGGGGGGGAATTGATCCGATCCGATTTGGATTGTTTTCCCAAAGCGTGCGCCTAAGGAAAGTGGGTGCATGGGTTAATGGTGGTGAGATAGAGCCAAAATTTGAAGGTGGGTAGGGCGGGTCTAATGAGTGGGTGGGGACAGTAGAGACAATATAATGAGTGTCGGGCAGCGTGGGGAGCAATAATTGGGTCTACCCTCTGATTTCGGACGCGTCATGTCCGCATCAGATTCCTCCTCCGTACTACTCTTACTATCTACATCTCTAATCTCTCACCGGATTTACCGCTACACTGTACCCATTACCAAACAAACTGTTTGCTCCCAACAGAACACGCATCACTTTCTCACCCTTGGATCCTCATCGGACGGAGCCCAATGGGTGTGTGCTTTAAGACCCAGTCGTTGTTGTTTTGTGGGGTTTAGGTGAAAATGGGTCCGTCACCCATGATCACTGACCACTGACACTCCTTCCTCCCGGCCAATTCCATGGTGTACTATTCCCTCCTTCTTCCATGCTCACACTCACACCTCTCTCGCTTTTCTTTCAGCTGCACAAACATCATTATTCATTCATCCCCTCCTCCCACCTCCCATGTCTTTCTTTTCCATCTAATCATCTTCACACCACTACTTCTTATTAAAACCAGGCACCTTTTCATAATAATAAAACAAAAAAAAACTTCCATTCTAAAACTCAGTTATTACTTACTAAACCAAACATATTTAATTTAATGATTAATTTTTCATATAAATATAATACGGTTGTTTGTTCAATTTATTGAATTGAACTAAGTTTTTTATTAAAAAAATTGCATGTTTTGAGTAGTTTTTTTGTCTCATTCTCATAACAACCAATAATAGTATAAACTTGTCTGTGATAGACTTACTAACGGTGTTAATAGAAGAATTCTTAAACAAATAGTAACAACGAAGTTTTTTTTTTTTAAAGGCGAGTGTATTACTATTAACTTAAGTATACAAATTTACAATATTAGAAATTAATTGGATGAAAAATAATAAACCTAAACTTAGAACCAGTAACAACTGGGTTGATTTGATTTGTTCAGCGTATAATCCTAATTGTCATATTATCATTATTATAAAAAATAGGTGAATGGATCTTTCTCCTAACATAAGTATGCTTTTTTTTATAAATCATTTAATTATGCATGCATTCTCACACACAAAAGGAAGAAATCTTAGTGTATCATTATTTTATAAATATGTATATGTAAAAAGTCTTCACATATATTGTGTTAAAGTAGTTAATCCATTAAAATAAAAATCCTTAAATATTCAAATTGAATTGAAATGACAAAGTGATAAGTGTATGTTAGACTTTTAAAAGTAGCAAGTCACAAAAGTTGTTGAACAAGATGCTTCTGCTTATGACAAAATCGTGAGCATGAACCTACTAGAAAATGAAATCATTCCCATATGTAACCCACTTGAAAGTTGGAACGAATCAGTAATCACTATCTCTGAAAAGCTGAGTCAAATGGAACAGAAAGCTAACACAAATTGAATTACTTAAAACAAGGCGGTTACATGATCAATATATTGAAATTACATAACAAATCACAGGCATACATCTTGTCCAGAGCTACTACACACTACATACTGTTTATAATTTGAGGTAGAAATTGGTTGCGTGAAGTAACAAAGTAGAAATATTGTTACATTATTAGTAGAAGGAAAATGGAAAGATTAAAGAGCGGAGAGTTGTCTAACATTGAAGGGGGATACGTATCTATTGTCTCCATCAAGGAGCTGTTTGGCGAGGATTAGGTTGGCAGCTTCACTTGGATGGTATGCGTCCCAGAAGACGTGCTTGTACCTATCTGAGCACAAGCTAGATGTAGGCCCACATGGAATTATCCCTGCTAACTGCGACTGGCCCCCAAATCCACAGCATGCACTGCTTCCTGTCCTCAACCCTATTGCCATAACCATTTATTTAGTTACATCGCCTATTATCCATTGGTATATATTATATTACTCTCTAACTAATCACTTAATTCAATTAATTAAGATTATTATATTTACCATATTTGGCGTAGTTTGTTATGAGTTCCATGACTAGATCATAAACATTGGCAAGGACGAAATTGGCTCCGGGGAGGTTGTCGTTTAGCTCAGTAAGCAAGTCCTTCAATCGACCATTGTATTGGACTGCAAGCTTGTTAGCCAAATCCGAACACTCATCCTCATTAAGCTGATTTATGGCCCTTTGGTAAGGTATGCATCCTATTGGCCCAACATTACTCACCACAAACTTTCTCGCATCCATTTCATATAGTCTCTGCCACACAACCAAGCCCAATTAACAAACTAGACACATATCATGAAAGCATTAAAAATGTACGAAATAACACATCAATATATTAATGTGCGTACAGTTAGTTGGATCCTAAAGTGGTTGATCATTTCGTCGACAAAAGCGTCTGGACTTTGATTAACTCTGGCTCCAACTGACACAAGCGGGAGAAGGTAGTTGTTGAGGAAGTCATTGGACCCAACGCTGATGGAGAAAATGGATCTCTTCATTATTAACTCCCTACCATTCGATTTGCCTAATAACTTGTCTATCTCTTTTCTTGTTATGTTGAAGTAATCTATTTGAATATCCATTCCCAGCCTGTTCACCTAAAAAAGTTTTAATTATGAATAACTAACGAGTGACATACACAAACATGCATGGAAAGTTTACACATTAAATTATTATACTCACAAATATATTTCCTGTTGCATTCAGAATACCTCCTCCTCCCGAAGCATAATTCACTCCAGAGAGTATAGCTTTCCCGGTAGCATTTGGTGCGAGAAAAGGGACAGCATAGTTTGGTTGTCCCAATTCCTCTCCTAAAAGGCATAATAGTTTGTTAAAAATTAGTTTCTAAAATTTATCATTAAGCATAATTAGAAAGTCTCAGCACATGGTTGAAAACATACCTACTATATCTGAGATGGTTCTACCGTTGGTGAAGCGGCCGGTGGGGTTTCCACCGGAGGCCTTAAAATCAATACCATTTGGTGTCATGTTTGCCCTGGAAAGAGTTGAAAGATAGTTGTTGTTTCCAGCATCCACTAATGAGTCTCCAAAGATGAAAGAAGCTCCTAAGCTCTGTTTCTGAGCAGCATAAGTTCCATAGCTACCAACAAACAAGAATAATAGAGTGGCCAAGGTGTTATAGTAATTCAAAGCCATGATGGTTTTCGTCATGCTGCATGAGCTCGCATTAAGCAGCACCATATATATATAAATAGCACCAACTGCAAGAGGGAAATCAAGATTCTTCTT